>NW_027111842.1:13907-19183 GCF_000696795.3 Halyomorpha halys
TTTATATCAACTTTTATGATTTCAATTATATTGGGGGTCCTTTTATATATTTTAGAACATGCTGAAAACGAAAATGCTATCGATTTTAATATCCCACATCGATTTTGTTAATTTTTCTGATTTCAATTATATTGGGTATTAAAATCGATAGTTTTCAGCATGTTCTAAAATATATAAAAGGACCCCCAATATAATTGAAATCATAAAAGTTTTAGAGACAGATGATTTAGCAAGAATTATTGACATAATTCCGAAGTTCTAACCTTACATGGGGTGCCTGAAAATATGAATACATATAATTTTATTTTTGCTTTATTTTAAAGATCTGAAATAACATGTAAGTTTGCAAGTCAATAAACATAATTGTGGTAATTAAATTAATGTTTTTCAAATTCTCCTTTCGAGTATATTTTTTTTTCCTTTTTTAATGAAAACATTAGAATTGAAAATCACACAGGTATCTGAAACACGTTCTAATTTTCATACAATAGAGTGAAGATAGAAGAAAACAAATTTAGAAGCAAAAAAACAACAGTGCTGTAGCTGAAAGAGTTGGGATATAAACATAGCGACCTAATAATTATTAATAATAATGATAGCTAATGATTCATAACTAAAACAAGTAGTGGCTTATTTAAGATAATAGATGACACAATCACACAAGAGGAGATTATAACACAAAAAAGTAATCCTTCCCGGCCGGACCCACCCCGCTAAGATCCCTGGGGAGCGACGGTCCTACATCACTTTCGAAATACTTGCCTAAAACGGAAAGAGGATACTTTAAGATGGTTAAAACGAGCAATATTTAAAAAGCGCCTGAAATTGAAAAACAGCAACCAAACACTTAAAATAACTCAATCAATTTAAGGAACAAAAAATAATAATTAGAATTCACAAATTATTAATTAAAAACACAAAATAAACTGTTTAACAATAAAATAAATTGTTGTAAAGGAAAAAATTAGCTATCCGGTAGCTTGGTTGTCCAGCATCTCTAAGTTATGTTATTGAATTCTCAGATTTTTTAAGTATTGAAGATTGTTGTTTTTTTATAATTTTTTTTTTATCGTAGGACATCTGATGTATTTCCTGACAAAGAGCTTCAACTTTGCTTCATCTTTAGGTCTATTGTAAGTGTCCAAAACTTAGGTTGGGCAACTCACTACTATATATGGTTTCCTTAAAAAGAGCGATTTTGTTTACACCAGTCTAGCTTAAAAAGGTTCGAAAACAGAACTACTTTGTTATTGATTTAGATACCTCAATCGTAAAAGATGTAAGAGTTATTGTACTTTCAACTGTTACTCTTATCCGAAACTGTTAACTGTAAAGAAAGTAACTAACCCGCACGACCTGAAGGCATTGCAATACAGTTCTGCAATGCGTTCAGGTCATGCGGGTTAGCATCAGTCCCCTCTTTTCTGACACCTTAAAAACTAAACTAACAAGACCGCTTAGCAGACGAGGGGTCTAGGGTTCAGTACTTAAGCAGGAAGTACAAGTAAACTTCATCATTATTAATTGTTATACAAGTAGATAATGGTGTAGTCAGCATTCACACTCAACCGCCAGGGTTTTACTCAGTCCAATTAGGAGTAACCACTTTATTGAAGAAGGGTGTACCTCAAGAGGGTCTTCTGAATAAATAAATTTTACCCCACAACAAAACTTGAAACCAACCCTGATTGTTTGAAATCCAATAATTTCAAACAAAATCATACTTTAACTATTTGCTTCAATTAGTTTTTATTTTATTGAAAAGGCGAATTATAAATTGTTGGTTCTCTTAGGTTAATCTTCTTTTGTACTTTGAGAAAGAAATAGAAGGAATAACTATAGGCTACTGTTATAGCCACAATTGGATCCTTTTAGGCTGGTAAATTCTAAATAATCATCTGAATGTCCAGATTAACAGTTTCTCGATCTGAATATTATTCAAATATATCTACATAATTTGCTATCCTAATGTAAACGAGAAAAGTTGCTCCAAGGAAAGGAAAATGTTTTTCACTGAAATATAAATTAATAATTATCCAATAACTTCCCTTTTTAAACCTAAAAGGATAAAGGATACTTTCATAATTGCACGTATATCTTTAAGTACTATATAGCTTTGGAGATTATTCTGGGCCTTCAATGCAAAAAGGATAAAAAAAAGCTAAGAAAGAGTTGAAATTGTTTCGTTTATTTTAAATTATCTGTTACACCGGTGAAAATTATATTCAATAGCAGTTATGAGGGAAGTTAAAGTTTCTCGACTGATTTGACTGGGAGAGAGGGATTTCTCCTCCTTCTCGCTCGAATACAGACTCATAAAAGCCCCTCCTTTAATGCTTTTTCTTGTCAGTGCTTTATAACTGTAAGTAGATAAGGGCTTACTGGGATTACCGAGTTGTGTTCCTTCAGTTAATAGAAGTGTTTTTCTCTCTCTCTCACTCCTCTCACAATTCCATCTTATTCTTATTCCAACCTTATTATTATAAGCTATTCAACAAACTTTCCACCTTGCGTTATACTTCAAAGATGAAAAACCATGATATGAAAGCTGATCCTATGTTTTCTTTCCTCAACTTTTATTGATAAATTAAATCCACGTTTATCAAAAAATTAAATTCTTCTTGGGATATGTTTTGCGTTGGATTTCTTCAATTCATCAAGCAGCAAGGAAAAATAATGCTATAATAACCTCAGTTTTCCCGTAGAACAGTTCTGATGAAGAGCGAAAATACTATTGAGCACCTTTAGAAATCAAATTCATGTTGCATTTTTAATAAATTAGTAGCAATACATTAATAGGAGTTTTCGTGATTTCGAACCATAATTTGGTGAAGAGAAAAGAAATCAATAAAAAATAAAAATAAGATCTCAGATTGAATAATATGGCATACAAATAAGTAGAAATGCTACTAAATAATGTTAAGTAAGGAACAAAAACAAAATTACAAGGAAAAGGAGATACAGAGAGAGCAAAGCAACAATTTTAGGATACACAAGGATTTTATTTGTTATTTACTTCATATACTATATTGCATTTCAATCTTTATTGTCTTTGCATTTAATGTATTTATTTTTGTCTATATGTAACTTTTATCGTTTCCGTTTTAACTGTCTTAATATTATTTTTGATATGAAAAAGCCAAACTATTTTAAATTATCTGCTCACTGTTGTTATTAATACATATACAAGTGTATCAAATCCATTCAGTCCAATGTCTTCCGAAAAATAATAAAGCCCCATATCTAGTAAGCAATCATGATGTTAATATTCCATAAAAAAAATTCACACATTCAATAGAACTTTATTCATCAATCAAATCCTTTAGTATGATCTACATCTAGTTCCAACCTTCCATGTATACATCTATATCCAATCATCTGGGCTGCAAAGCCATGAAGGAATTCCTAAAGCTGAAATTAGCCATGGTAAATATATATGATTTTATTTAGGTTGGATTGTTTTATTATACTCAACGTGATTTTCATTACTTCAATAATTCAATGATTATATCAGTATTTAATTTTTATTTTGAGCCGTTCATTTTGAAAGCGGCGTAAGTCCTTTGATGTTCGAATTGAAATATTGAAGGGTTTCCGTTGGAATAAATTACAAAATATTAATAGTAGATTACATAGTAGACTAATCTTTTTAGGTTTGCTAATGGTATGTGTATCAACACTGCAATGATATAAGAAACAAGGAGAAGGATCGTAAGAAAGCAACACGCATCTAAAAACTAACATAAATTGGATTTAGATAATGCAATAATTTTACACAAAGAAAGTAAATATTCAATGAAAAAGTACTCGAGTCTCTTGTCTATCAGAAAATATTAATTAGACAGTGAATCTTAAAACAAATACAATAAATAAACCAACTATACAGAGATTTTAAACAAAATTAATTATCTATAATATGCTTAAATATTACTATTTACAATTAACTTTGATATGAATTTCTGTATAAAAGAAATAACAATTTAGACCAGAATACAGTTTGTAATAATATGGCAGGCCTGGCTATGAGGAAAAATAAAGACATTGTGCGATTTGTGAGTGTTAGCAGTGTTAAGTAAATCTGCAATTAAAATTTTTAAAATTGAAAGAGATAGTGACAAAATAGGTAATTAGACATTAGATATGACAAGCTTATTAATAAATTAATATTATTCCCTATTGTTTTATTGTTTCATTGATTTATTGACCTGGTTATAACAGCCATCAAAAAGTTTTTAATTATTGGATGTAAAGTGTAAATTTATATTAAAAGTTTGCTAAAATAATTAAAAATGAATGTATAATAAATGCTGTTATTTAATAGATTGTCCTTGAAGACTTTAATTGTAATAATAAAGAGTGTTTGAGACATAACTTGGATACAAATTATTTTATGTATACAATAAAAGACAGATTAGACCTTTAAAATTATTATTGTTTATATCATTTCGTTGTCGATGTTTATATAGATTTTATAGTCATATATATATACGACTATAAAAATTATGTATAAAATTATAAACGACTATAAAATATATAAATATGGATAATAGATAAAATATTGATCGGTGGTTACTCATTTCGTTGTTTTACCTTAACGATCCCTAAAAAAATTTGTTTTAGATATTTTGAATAAAAACCTAAAAGGTTTCATTATTCAACAAGTAATAATGTTTTTACTTGTGTTTTTAGTGTATTTTTTTTTTTCATTTTTTTAAAATAGTAAAATCCTCCTGCTCTTAGACTATGGAGGGTAGATGCCCTTAAAAGCCAGAAGAATGCAAGAGGTACTCCCGAAGAGGTGAGTGCTGTTGAGTATTATTTACACCACTAAATCGGGGAAGAAGAAGTAAGCCGAGTAATAAGAAGGGAGCCGTGACGTGGGCTGGCCTCTCCCAACCGTAAACATGTCAGCCCGCAGCCACCTTTTACCTGTCCCGCCTCCTCTTTCTCCTTCAGGCCCGCATATTCCTGCTTGGATATCCAAGCATTAGACATACATATGCCTTGTTATGCTCAAACTGAAGCTATTTAATTTCACATTGAAGTAGCTTTTAGTGATCTTGTTTGTTGGAATATAACTTTTCATACGTTACAAAATACAGTTTGATAATGGTGATGTCACTTTTCTTGAGGAAAAAAAGAAAAACTTAGTTTAAGTATACAACTAAAAAGAGCAGAGTTCAAATAAAACTTAGCAACTTTCAGGTATACATTATTTAATTAAATATTTCAAGTTTTCACATAGCGTAGTTCAAAAGTGTATAGAAATAATATAT
>NW_027111842.1:19336-21317 GCF_000696795.3 Halyomorpha halys
TAATATATTATATCGTTTTATTTTTCTCTTTTTCGATTATAATTTAGAACTTTCTTGCATTTTTACTTAATTTCAACATCCAAAAAACGTTTTGGGTAAATTTGTTTCCATTTTACTTCAACTTATCCTATATATACATATATATATTCGAGAGAAATTAGAGGTCTCCTTAGTAAAAACAAAACTAGTCTCGCATAATGATCTGTGTTTGTAATTTAAAAAAAAAAATCTTGCTCTAAACTGTTATATTTGCCCTTTGATTTTATTTATTTGATAAAAATAAATAATCCTCATTGTTAGTAATTATAAACGAAAGATAAATGCAACATATTAAAGAACTTAACGAATAAGTAAAAGTGAAAAAGAAAAAAATATCCTGTTCATTGTTCTATAAACATAAAAAACAATAAAAATTTACAGTTTTGAAATTATACAACGAATTCTAAACAAATAAGTCTAAATTAATAAAAGTTATTTAAATAAAATCTGTTTATACACCTAAATGCACAATTATATTCACAAATTTTATATTTGGTTACAAGTTTATAATTATTCTCATTTTCCATTCCTCAAATTATATGATGGACTAATGTCAATAAAGATTAAGGAGTGTCCTACTTTTTTGCCCCTTAAGAGCATTCACCTCAGAGTATCCGATTAGTACTATTATATATATATATATATAAATTTGATGTGATAATGACAAAAATTTTTAGGACTATTTTCAATGCAAATTGAAATTGTAAATTGTAGCTCTTCTATCAGGCGCTGAAGAATTTAGATTTCAAAATTATATAAAATGAGAAACGCAGGAGATGACCTGGATAACAAAATGCTTAAATGAAAAAAAAACAAATATTTCACGTTAGGTGTGTTCTGGTGAAAGAAACGCTCCGTGTTACCATTGCGTGGAGGCCTGAGCAAAAATGAATTTGCCTATTGGTGTGGAGGTTAGAAAAGAATATAGGAAACTATAGACCTTTATTTATTCAAATAAAAGCAAAATACTCAACGTTACATCTCACTCAGGTTAAAACAAATATTAATATTCCGAATCTCGCATATGCTTCAGAATGATTAAATGTGAAAATTTATAATTAATGTAAATGTTTATATTATATTTTTAAAAAATTAATATTGACAGCTTGGGAAAGAGGTTAATAAAAATTTTCATCAGAGACATAAATATTCAAGACAGTTCATTGGAATGCAATTCCAAAACATATAAGTTCATTCAAAAATGATTTGAAATGGCATTTAAATTACCTTGCAATGCGGATGTATGAATACACATTTAATTATCAGTTATACTCTATACCACATTAAAATATATTTGTTATTTCGATAAAATGTAAAGTGAATTTGTACGTTTACACACGTAAACTTTTTTGGCCAGTTTCCTTTACACCCAAAATATATATTTTTTTTTATAATATGTATTTATTATGAAATAAGGAATACCATAAAATATGCTTTATTAAACTAAATTGAACATATGAATGACTATTATAAAAACATTAGCTTTCAAAAATAACTGATATATAAATATTAGTATATAAATACTAATTGATGTGTTTTTTCGAACTGTATAAATTGTATAGATAAAACATAAACAATTTCTAAAACATTTCAATATTTATAGGAATATTTATTGTGAAGACGCACATACAAACACAAACTTATAAATTAAGTATTAACTATAAATTTCTATTTGAAGCCATAAATATTTTGACAAGTAGTCATTACATTTAATAAAAGTATCCTACTCAAATACCGGACCAGTATTTTTTTTTTATTCAAAACAGATTGAACCAGCCAACTTTGTAAAAATATCGACTTTCGTTTCACTTATAGGATGTAAACAATGTTGAAAATTGTTTGCTGGTTTTATTTAGTGATATTGTTTCAATTTATTACGTTATATTTTTCATTTCCTAAGAACTTATAAAACAGATATTAGAAATATATATACATATATATA
>NW_027111842.1:21367-45219 GCF_000696795.3 Halyomorpha halys
TATATATATTATACTTCATTTCTTTTAACTAAAAAGTTAATCCGAATAATTTCTCCAGAAATAGAAAACAATATTGTTATTATTAACCGTGAGTCCGTTATGAGCAAAGTGGGGGAATGCTACTTATTAACAAAAGTGACAACCCATTCGGCTGACCCCATTTTATCCATTCCGGTCATAAATCCAATTTATTTTTTAGTAGAATGCCTAAATTGAATTAAGGCGACAGCATTGAGAATGCGGCGCAGGAGATAAAATGGAGTTAAAACATTCTATCATAAAGTTCATGAATAAACCTATAAAAAATATGTATATATATATACGCTGAAAGCAATTAAATTGTAATATCTTCCATGCCGTTTTTTTATCATAATCAGATTAAATTGTATGAAGACATATCTAAATATAAGTAATATATTTATTGCGAAATGAAACTGAAACATTAAATTTAATGTTGTTAAGATAATATTCGATGTAATAGCCTTAAAAGTCTTTAGTAAAAATTAAGTACTAATATTAAAAGTAAATTTGTACCACTATAACCCCTGACGGGTCAGGGGTACAGTATTTAGTAAGGAAGTACTGTTACTAGACCAAAGGTTGCGAAAGGAGGTGATTTGGTTAGAATCACGCTTGATAGAAAGATTTTTACCCAATTAAGAGTACCCACTTTATGTGGCTGGGTAGACCCTGGAGGGCTGACTCAACTGCTACATATAACAGATAATCTATTATTTTCATTTTATAAAAATGAAAATTGTGGTTGTTAACTATTTTAAGTTTGGCTAGAGCTAAGGTATTTCAGGGATTTCTGTGTTTTATTCCATTTTCCAGTTTTTTAATGCTTTTCCTGAATAGTATTTATAGTTACATTGTTGCATTTTATTTTAAATACTATCTTTGTTTTGTTTTTTTATTTTTCCTATCTTGTCTTTGTGATTGTAATACGTCCTTCAAATTTGTTGTTACTATACATTCTTAACTTTAAATTATTATGTTTTTTTTAACCTCTTTTGTTATTTTTTAGTATTAGGATATATTTTAGTTTTTGAAATGTACAATAGTGTGTTCTTTTATCAGTATTCTAGTTTATTCTCATTCTCATTTTTTTTTTAAATAACTCTGTTATACTATTATTGTTTTTTTTTTTAATTTAATCCTATTTCTTTTTGTATTGAACTTGGAATGTTTGTTTTTTTTTTCTTCAAGTTTACTTGTCATCGATTATTTTATTTTGGTTAACTTTTGAGAACCACCATTTATTTTTATTTATTTGGATAACAATTTTAAAAGGAAGAAAAATTAATTTCCCGAAGAAAAAAAAAAAAAGAAAATAAAACACTACAAAATTTGAGTTCTTTCTTTATGAATAACAAAAAAAAATCAAACATATAAGATTTTTTCTTTAATATAAATAAAAATAGGAAAGGACCGTTGTATTCTGAAATAAGTATTCGTTACTTTCTGTTGTAAAGTATCTTATTCGAGAAATCTCAAATAACAATGTACAAGGCAGTATTGCTGTTATACCAAGAGAGTAACGACTTAGGGATGTTAAAACCGACTTAAGTATGAAGATGGCTCCTAGTCAATGCGGAACTTCGAGACCTGTTGTACCAGGTAAACATAATTGATATTTATGGGGGCTTAAATTAACCCGTAAAGTTATTAGACAAGATAATGAATGAGTCACTAGGGAATCATTACGTACAAAGATGGTATTAAATTCTTAACTTGTGTTTAAGTTTATGTATGAAGAAATGAGACAAGCTTACTATTGACATCTAATTAATTAAATACACCATTTTTAAATTCAAAAATCTAAAATTCAGTAATTGTAAAATTTAGTAAAATAGTATTTAAAAATTTAACAGGGTGTTCAAAATTCTACTGATACTTCCTTTTTTTACTACAGCTTTGATAATTTAGAAAAAGAAACTTAGTATATCATAATTATCATGAATGAAGTTTCTTTTGGTAGTGAAGTCGACTTTGTAACCTCTTCCAGTTCTTCTCCAGATCATTTAACTCTGGAATTTTCTAATAGAAAACACCAGTTTGAATGAAAGATTCTCAAATAAAATATATATTCTATGTTTATAGTTTAGTTTTTATAATTTATCGATAGCAGATCACATCAACCTTGGTATAGTTAGATGCAGCTCTCTGACAGAAATGAGGAATATAGTAAATGATCACGATAATTTGAGAAAATTGAACGAGGCTGAACCTCTAAGACTTGTGCAACTTGGGGTAAGAGGGAGAAGAATATTTTTCCTAGCCAACACGTCCAGAAGCCGTTTGAAGCGGTAACCCACAAATACTTTTTTATAGTCTTCGAAAATTTTAAATCATTCGATTCGGAATTTCGAACAAACAATAGCGAAAACACGTATAAGAATCCAATTTCACGCTGGAATCCACCACTATAATGTCCATATTCAAGGGTGGGCAAGGATACTCAAATTCATGCCGTGATGACCGATTCTTGTTTTTGAGTTTCACTCAATTACGATAAAAAATGTTTACGAAAAATTCTCAAACGATTTATGATTATTGAGTATTCCACACTGCTTACCATCGTCAAAAGTCATGAAAAATAATTCCGGGGTTTTGACGATTTACGTCTCCAGGACGCATCGGATCGGAAAAATTATCTGTAACCTCACAGAATCGCGTCCTCTGTGATATTATCTTCGATTGGAAGTTACTGAGTAAGACATTTAAGAGATGGCTATAAACGGGTTGACTTTTATTTTGTAACGGGCCCAGGAATAAACCTCAGCCATTCTAATCGGGATTGAATGAGTTAGTAAATAGTAAGGGCCGTTTGTTTGACATTTTTCAGTGGCGGTCCCACGAAATAAACACTTAAACACCCACCATGGGTAGAATAGATTATACTTATAATCTAATCTCTCCCTACCGCATGTCAGAAATGACGAGGAAGGGAGTCATAAATAAAAAAAAACTTCACCAATAAAGAGATTACCCTATAAGTGGTTGTAACGTTGACCAAAATTCATTTCAAAATCCTCAAAACACTTGAAAAAAGAAAGATTTGAATTGTCATGAACACTCTTTATATCGTCGCTTAAGATATAATGGCACGTAAGTCCGAAAAAAAAATGATTTAAAAAAACAAATTGACGCATAACTGAAGAGACTTATAGTCTAAATCACCATTAGATAGGATTAGAAGGATATATTTTCTAGCTTCTTTGGAATTATTTAAATATAATATAATTAAATATAATTATCTGGAATGCAGCGTTATTTTTTTTAAATGGTACACAATTTCTTTTTAGAGTAACGTGATGTTATTGTTTAAGCAACTCTGTATGTCAAGTTGATTTCGAACAATGTTTAGGTTTTTTTATTTTATTATTTTGATGTTTGCGCCTAAAATTATCCTTCTGTTGGGTGTTGGTGCTATGTTATGTGATATTTAAGTGAAAGTAAACTATATTATTTCTCTATAAAACTTAGCTGTTTCTTTTAAATTCTTCAACATAGACTATGAGAATATTAAATGTCTAAAAATAACTACCGGATAAATTGGACGAAATCATTTATACTAAAACACTTTATGACTTCAAAATAAGTGTCAAACCTGAACTGGAAATAGTTTCCATCAATCGGAATTATGCTATTAAGCAAACATAATAGAATTTAAAAGTAACATTTTCGGTGAACAAAACCCCATTCCTTTGAGATAGACTCGCTCTATCTACAATGCGATGAGAAAGTGGCATAAAAAAAAAATCATGTATTATATTATATTAATTATATAAGTATATTGAATACAAAAAATGAAACCAGATACATAAAATTATAACATCAACATAACAAAAAAAATATTTTAATAAACCTTATTAAAGAAATAATGCTTCCTTATACTCTAGTTTCTTTTAAGAGACAATACGTTAATGCATACCTCTTTGAACATATTAGTGAGTTAAAAATAATAAAACTTGGTATAGTAGTCGGGTGTTTTCCTCATCTGAACGAAAGCCGAGAATCTTCTGAAACCACTTTATTTATATCTGTATGACGATATTCACAGTTGCATGAGCCTGAATATACTTGCCAAGAGCCGTCGAGCTTAGAGGAAGACACCCGACTTCAGTACCAAGTTTCATTGTTGTTTATAGGTATCACTAGAAATCCACTAATATGTTTAAGAAGTTATGTAACAACACCCCGTCCCATAGAAGAAATAGGAGTATAAGATAGGGTTATTTCCGTAGTAGGTTTTTTAAAATAAAAAGGGGTATCGATTTGGTTGTATTGAAACATTTCCGAGAGTCTCTGAAAATACCTTATAATTATTATATTGGCGACAGACCTTGGAGATCCAAGTCCTAGTATTTCCTAATACATCGCGCTTTTCTTGACGTGTTTCGTCACTCTCACGCCTATTTTTCGTGAGTGCCACCTATTGGCTAACGGGCCTCACAAAAGCCGGGTGGGAGGCTGTGAGTACGTTTTGTATAATTTTATGCTTGAAAAAATCCCGAATAGGGCCAGGCTCGAACTCACAACCATTAGGTTTGCAGACAGGGGCATTGCCACGCTACTGCCGTCGTCCCCAAAAATACCTACGCCTCCGAAAATACCTGCCAATTCAAAAATGTAAACAATGTTTGGTTAGATTAGGTTGAAAAATCTGACTGGTCTATTTTGCTAAAATTCTGTTTGAAAGTGCATCCTTATTCGCTATATGAATTGATGTAACGTTAGAGCAATTAATTTAATCCCCTTGAGTAATTTTAATTTTCATGCTACTAACAATATATTTGTAACCTCCTGCGCCATCTTTATATTTATACCAAAGAATAAAATTCTTTTTTGTTTCATTTATTTATTTGTTTATATTATGTCTAGGTGATATTCTGCCTCAATAATGTCTGATGTCCTGTAACAAAGATCGAGTACGATCTCTAAAATTTACTGTATTTCTTGATCAAGTACAGCTTGATGATAATGATCTACTTGAAGCTATAAAAAATAAGCTAAAACTATATATAATGCCTAAAATATTACTAGAACTTCCAGATGACTTTATTTGTAAAGCAATTGTCAATTATTCTTGTTAAAGGGAAAAAATCATAATTTGTTTTTAATGTATTAGTTGGACATATCACACTACATACTTAATTCTTAATACAAAATCCTTTTCCATCATTTACAACCTTTCCATCATTATGGAGTAACAGAACAGTAGCATTTTTTTATCGTGATAGTAATCTAAATGTTATGTAACCTTAGTATTTAACATACAAATGTTAGATATCTACAAATATATACAATATCTTGACCATAACAATACACTTAGCAATGGTTAATGCTCTTACATTTAATATCGAATTAATATCAAAGTTATGGCTAAGAATAGCTATAAAATAAGATTGTTACGAATCATCATATGTTAATGAAACCAATATTCACCGACTAAATTTTATCAACATGTACTCGTAGATATATATCATACACGACCAATATTATTGAATGTTATACATGCAGGTACATTTTCAGTATACTTGGTAAGATATATCTAATATCGTCAATACATTGACCGTGTACGAGGTTCTCAAGGAAAGACACGAATATATACATAAGTATAACTATGCATAAGCATAGTGCAGTTAATTCTCGCGGAACTCACTGGCACTCCTGCCTTTTAAGGCCCGGGAAATTTTTAAATTGGTTTTGTAGTTGGCTCATAGCATACAGTGAACAGGTTATGTGACACCCTTAAGCATATTACTCATGGCTTGGCCGTAGGCGGGTAATATAATAATGAAGTAATTATTGGTACTTAATATGAATTTTTTCGATTATTCATTATTTTATGAGATATTGTTGAAAAGAATTGATGAACTTTTATTTTCGCAGCACTAGAGTTGGGGGAAAACTTGTATTATCTTCTGATCCCATCCCATAAACCTACAAGGAGTAATTTCATCCCAAATTAGTGTGATATATGCACCAAACTTTTTTGTCATTAGCTTTATTTATTTATTGCCATGCATGATGGAAGAATAGAAGATCAAAGACCTAACAGGTCCCCTCCATACAAGTTGGATATTGTCACAGGATCTAATGTGCTCTTAAGATGAGTAATTATAGAGAGATTCAAAATTAAATTTAGATGAGACAGCAGACATTGTGGTTAGAAGAGGATCGCTTTATCTTCATTAATTTTAGAACCCGAATGAGGGTGTGGCATTGTTGCCGCGCCCCTCTGCCTAGGTCGTCTTCCTAAAATAAATACAGAGACCTCCTTTAGCGTATGCCTGTATTCTATATTCCTTTATTTATATTTTATGAACATGCAAAATCTAACACAAAAAAAAATTTATCATTAATATATCCTTAAGTTAAAAGGTTAGGATGTAATGTAATATTTTTAAAACAAAACTACAAGTCTCTAAATATACCAGTAACCAACTAATGCCTTTTTAGGCATTATCAGAAAGGGAAAAACAAGATCATATACAAGATCAGGATAATGATAGGGAAAAAATAGTCCATTATGTTTACGTCTAGACTGTTGATGTGGGATGTTCTCTATTATATGTGTTTTTTTTTTCCTCTTCTGATAATACTTGAACTGGCAATAATAATTGAAATCATTTAAGTATTCGTTGTAAGAATAAACAGTTATATCTTTACATTTCACATAAATTTATTTGATATTATTTATTACAAGATAACTCAATTTATGTTTTGCTGATTTAACAAATTTTATATTTACAAAAAGTGAACTGAATTTAGGTACATGAATAAAAATATCCAAAATAATACCTTTAAACACCTATGTCTTCAAACTGCTACGACTAACTCTCTAGAACTATGTTTTTAATTGGTTTGGAAGAAAAAAGATTTGTTGAAGAACTGGAATATTATGTCGAGTTTTATGCTGTCTATATGACTTCAGTCGCAGCCACTGTCGTGGTATCGAACAATATATCGCGTAATAGTAATTAACAGTACGTGTAATCTAACACATTAAATGCCACATATATGTTACTGTATACAGGTATATATGTTACTGTGATAGTTGATGGCTTAATGAAGGGTAAAATGTACTAATCATGACTGATGTATACTGAGCAACTTAATCTAATTTGAATAATAAAGTTGAAAACAATTCTTTTACAGTCAATCTCGCCTATAGTATGTTGAAAACATGTTATGGTGGTGTTAAAACCATTCTTTCTCAATATGGTAAATGTATTGCTTTTTGATGTTTGATGGAACATTGAATTTAAAGATGGTTACCCTTTCTTCCTCTTTATAAGGGTTTATTTTAATTTATAACATTCCTGGCATGTTGGTTTCAAACAGAAAGCAAAATATTTAGATAGAATTTTCCGCAGTAGATTTTCGGATATTTCAAAGAATTTTTTTTTGTAGAGTAAAAAAAAATATAAAAAATAAAACAGATTAAAAAAATATATATATAAAAATGTATTCTCTTTACATCAAAGGAAAACAGCGTTTTTATTACTATGCCACATACGTATCTCTTGTGTATTGTTATGTTAGTTTTAGTATTTTTTCTTGCATTTCATTTTAAAATTCTTAAAATAAACTAGCATGTTACTGACAGCACTGTTATCCTGGACGTCAACATTACATAATTTCACTTTACCATTTACTTTTCAAAAATAATAAGCGAATGAAGCTTCGTATTCATTTTTGAATAAATTCTGTGTAAAACCTTACTCAGTGGCCTCTGATAACATCTCCAATCCCTTTGCAATGCTTTTTGTGAGATTGGATATTCTTGGTCAAAATACTAGGCCCTTGTTCGATGCTGTTAAACTCTTGTGATCGTCCTGTTGGTTTTCGATATGCTTTCTAAACTCGTCCCGAAGAAATTCGATAGTATTAGAGTCAGAGTTTCGGACTTGCTGAGGTACAAATACCGACCTAGATTCCCAGTTTCTATGTGCTGTATAGGAAATAAGCCCATTTATTACATTACATGAACTTCTTCCATCGGTTTTATTTTCACCTTATTCCAGTGGACTGGAACTAGATTCTAGCGATGAAATGTGAATACGTGACGGACTTACATTTTTTTTTGTTTAAACAATTTTGAGCAGCCAAATGAAAGAATAAACATCCAATAAATAGTAAGTACACTTTCATTTCATTGTTTCAGTTTATTCATTAGAAAATTAAATATTTTTGTTTTGTTTTTCACATATTCACTGTGATACAACTATATTATATAATCAAATAAAAATGGGATTAAACGCTACTTTATGAATTATATCAAGTAAATAGAGCGAACTGGTTAGATTCAAATAGCAATTAAATAAAATTGGATCCATCAACCCAATGGATCCTTAGATATTCTTCGGCCACTAGAGAACCCAGAATAATCTTCTTACTTAAGCATACAATGAAACTAAAAATTCACAACTTCAAGACTCTTTCACACGATTCACTTTAATAGACCTCCTAATCGGAAGTTATGAATACAGCTGTTTTAATAAGGGACCCGCATATATTAAACAACAACTCAAATCGACTGAAAATTGTAACAAAAATGAACCAATTCTCTTCATATCCGATTTTCGATAGTTATTTAGAAGGGCATACCATATATTCCCGATTTTTTTTTTTTTTTTTTGTTCGTTCACATTTAATACCACTGGCCTGGTTCTACTTATTTCATCGTTTGCCGGTCTATACTAAAATAGAAATTTATAGTGATATTATTATAAACGAAATTGAATGAAATGTAATCTAATCGACACGTCTCATTCCCAGTATTACAAAATGATAGATTTAATCTAGTATATTTTTATACATTCTTTCCTTGGAGGATGCAGGTGTATCGAAAAATAATATTCTAATTAACTGTTTCAATAGAAAAGTAAGATATTTAAATAGAAAATTCATTAGTCAATGAGAATCTACAAAAATGTTAGCAATAAAATGACGTCATGACCTACTAAAGCCGGTCATGTACGCCTAGCCAATGACCAAGGACCCAATTAAAGACGCTATTGGAACTGTGATAAATTTTTTCGTCCAAAAATCTATATTTTATTGTTCTTTCCAAGCTGTAAAATTTAGAAAATGGACATAACAAGTCATGGTCCTGATTAACTCATTTTTAATTTTATTTTTTGTTTATTTATTTATCTATTATAACTTCCTTAGCACCTTATTTGAAAAAAATATATAATTTTTTTCATTAGTTTTTTAAGTTGTATTAACATTTACTCAATACATATACTCATACAAAACAAGTATTTTCTCAATAATACCAGGCGAAATATACACCCTCCTCCCCGCATCCACTGCTGGTTGGAGATTTATTTAATTTAAACCATTGAAGGTACTATAGTTCAAGAAAAATGAAAAATAATAATATAGTAAGTACACTTTCATCACGTCCCATCATAGTGCAGAAGAATTTCCGACTAACTTGTTGAACACTGGTCCATCTCAACCAAAGCTAAAAGAAACGTTTGTTATCGGTTTATTTTTCTTCTAAGTTAAGATAGCATATTTTAAAGTATGATATCTTGACAAATAAACAGTTTTTTTCAAGAAAAATTGAACATTTCTCAGCCAAGCACTTTATAGAAAAAACACTATAGCTATTGGTTCATTTCATATGAAATGTCTGTTTCGCAAATTAAAATTGAAAATAGTGAACTTATGTTGTTTACTACGTTTGTGTCTAAAATATACAATGAACCTTTATTTATCTTCTATTTTTGATAATACTTACCATCATTCTAATTGATTGGAAATTGTTAATTTTGCCATCAAATATGAACATGGAGACACGCGATTTTCGAGTAATTTATTTCATGAGTTTAAAAATGGACACTCAGCAGACTACGCTGCAGGAAACATTATCAGGGCATTCAGGGGAACGGTGCTGTAAGAAATGGACCATTCGCCGGTGGTTTAAAAAATTTTTCCTGGGAACAAAGATTTGGATAACCAACCCAGAGAAAGATCTCCTTTTGCAATTGACAACGAAGAACTTACACTTACTGTGTAATAAAACCCTTCCAAACAGTTAAAGGACGTACAGCACAACTGAATACGTGTTCTCGACAGTTTTTCGAAAATATAAAAAAATGTAGATTTATGAGTATCTCATGAACTTGATGAGCAGCAGTAGCTAAAGCGTTATGAGGCATGCGTTTCATTGCTTATTAGGCCAAAAAAAAAAAGGCCTTTCTCTCTTTTCTCGAAAAAGGAAAATCACGTGTGATAAAAAGTGGATTGTATGTAACAGGTGTCGGCCAGGTCAGTGGTTATATATAGACGAAAGAGCGGGACATAGGCCTAACCAAATCTTCATCCAAAACAATTATTGGTTTCGTGTGCAGTGTTTAATGTCAGTAATAGTTCATTTCCCCTTTTTTCACTGAGGTTAAACCATCACATACACATCTGACTGCAATTATAATGAAACAATGCATCAAAAATCTGTCAAACACAATCTGCACTGGTCAATCGGAAGGGACCTAAGCTCTTAGGCGACAACGAGAGACCTCATATTTTATGACAGACAGTGAAGAAACTAAATGAGCTATGTTACGAAGTCCACCCTAACCCATCTTACTTGCTAGAACTATCTCCAACTGATTTCTATCTGTTTACTTCATGTAATGCAAAATTTCTGAAAATGTTTTTCAGGTTAATAACGGATTTTCTGACTTAGTTTCTTCGCTCTCTGTTACCTATCATGGGCAAAATCCGTGAGAAACTCAACTTAAAACGCCTATACCCCATCCTAGATTCCAATCACATTATCCCAGATCACGAGTTTGGATTCCGAACATCCCACTCCACTATCCAGCAATGCCATCGTGTGCTTGATGTTGTATCGTCTTCATTCGAGCGCGGAATGTACTGCTCGGGAGTCTTTCTTGATGTAGAACAGCCTTTTGATCTAGTCGGACACCCGGGACTGCCATGTAAGATCCGTAAATTCCTACCCCCTACAAATTTTCTCATTATCCGTTCTTATCTCTCGGATAGGTTATTTCAAGTAAATCCCAACAGTGCTTATTCATCTTTATTTCTTCAGTCTGCTGGTGTACCTCAGGGTAGTATCCTTGGTCCTATTCTTTATACAGGTTTTACAGCAGACATCCTAACCCATCCAACGCTATTCTCACCATGTATGCCGATGACACATACCTATTGTCAGGGAATAACGATCCTTCCATTGTATCCCAAACCCACATCACAACCCTTGAAGAATGATGCCAAAACTGGAGGATTAAAATAAATTCCAATGAATCCCACCAAATCACATTTACCCTTCGTCTTATCCCACTGTATCTTTTAATAATACCCCACTTATTCCTGTTGAACAGATCCGTTCTTTAGGACTACATCTGGACAAACGACTGACATAGAATCCTGATACAAGACTGAAAAGACAGGAAACCGCTCGTCGATTCCGACTATTACGACATTTACTAGATAAACGGTATAAATTGCCAATCCATTACAAATGGCTGATCTACGTGACTATTATAAGGCCTACGGAGCTGAGCTTTGGGGCTCGATTAAAAAATCAAATCCCTCCCGAATCTAATCCTTACAGTCCAAAATCCTTCGTAAAATTCTAAATGCTCCTTACTTTGTCACAAATCAAGTCATCCATCAGGACCTTAATGTCCCATATGTTGCCGATTTGCCCAGAACCAGATACCAATTCATTCATGATAAACTTCCCAACAACCCAAAGCAAATCGTTTCTAACCTGGCTTCTCGTTTATTACCTAATAATCCTCCTAGACGTCTGAAAAGAAGATGGCCTCTAGATCTTCTCCTCTAGAAATATTTTTGGGGTCCTATCAATGGGTAGATACTACATGTTTGTATCATGTCATTATAGCACTTACAGCAAATTTACTTGATGTATATATATGTATACAGTTGTAAATAACAATAAATAAGTTATTTAAAAATAAAAATGTTCACAAAATCCTGAATTTTTCAGTTCTGGCATTGAAAACCTGATAACACATTGGATAAAATTTATGGAAAATGAGTGTAAATATTTTGGACAAATTTTGTTCTGTTTTATAAAATGGTTTTACTAAATAGTCTTTCCTATGGAAACTGATATTTTATTTTAAACGACGCAATACAATCTCTAGAGCTCGTTAGTTAGAACTAAGAGTCGTTAGTTGAAGATGACTAGAACTTAGCGACACTTTTTAAACTTACCATTTTGGACTTTGAATATCAACAAATGACCAATATAATATACTTTATATTCCATACAATCGTAAATTATAAATTATTAATATGTTATTTTAATAGTAAGGAAATAATAATTTTAATGACTGATTTAAAATGAATTTGATACAATACATTCCTCCAAACTTATTTTTGTTTAATGTTATTTATATCTTACAATATAACTACTTCAAGTCATGTTCATCAATATTTTGAAAGTAGTTGTAAACAGCTGTATAGCACTGCAGAAAACACAATGCCAGTTATATAAAGCTAAATTAATTAAATTCGGAACGCTAATATGAGTATTGCTAAGCTAGATTATGACAAGGCAGTAGGACTAAGCAATGTGACAGAGGCTTGGATTAACCTATTATAAAGTTACCTGCGACAGGTTTGGTGAACCAGTTAACTAAACGTCCTAGCAACAACTTCAACCTTGCATACTAAGTAATTGTTCAGTAACAAAAAGCATACTAATCCCTATATTATAGTTATAGAATTGTTTATAGATAAATAGTAATTCCTTCTTTATGTTATTATTCAGTGTATGACTGTATTTAATTTCATAGGGAAAATAAAGCTAAATATAGCAAAATTTATTAATAATAAAATTATTTTATCATTTATTTATTATATTCACTACATACGTTATTATTGTTAAATTACTGTAAATGTAATAAAGTTTATAGCATGTAGCGATTTTTTCAACGAATGGCACAAATAATTCTCTGAGACCCCGTAAATCTTTTGTACACTACATCAGCTTAAAATACTGAAAAATAATTGTATTAAATATTCCGGTCTTACATATAAAACAAGTTTTGGAGAAAATAGCTTTTGAATAGATTTTGAAACTTCAAATTACTCAATAGTATCTACTTGCATGTGCATTCCATCACGTGGATTGTATGCATGTCAATATAAAGAAATCTCCGTCTGTGCATGTAAATATGTAGAAACTGTAAATTAATGCATTTATTGTAGAGTCTTGAGTTTCGTATGGATTCTTTCCACACTGATTTTTTAACGTTGTCAAAGTTACCTTAACATGTTTCTAATGCTAAGTTGTTATGCTGTCAATACCTGCGACGAATAACTTAATAAAAATTCGTCATTACAAAAATTTTATAATTGTACCTTATACCTACTTACCTTATAGCTAAAATTGTAACTATTGTACTTACGTAAAAATCTCCTCATTTTTATTAATTATATTATGAAAACTATATTATATCCACTAAATACTACTATACTCCATATTACAATTATGGGTTAGTAAAATTAAAAATTAATGGACATTTATTCAGTATTTGAATTACGTTGAGAACGTAAAAGGATTATAAGGATAATCCTTTTTTTTTAACAAGAAATACGGTTGATTGAAGTGAAATGTTATTGTAGAATCCTGGCTCCTTCTACAGAGGGTCAATAAGATTTAATAATATGTGTATCCCTTTATTCCGAATGAGAACTTGTAGTACTCGATAGATGAAAAAATATATAAATAAAACAAAGGTATATAGTTATTTTAAAACAGATCAACAACAATAACAAAATACAATGCATTTTTCTCAAATAGATATTATCAGAAGTTAAGGAATTATTAAATTTTATGTAGCGCAGTAATAAATGCGAAAATGAAGAATCACTTGGTAGAAACCAGAGTTGTACAATCATAATAACAATATTCTCTCCAAAAATTTATTTTCATTGTATTATTTGGTTTAAAATAATTTGTATTTTTTAAAATTTTAAATATGATTTTGCTTCAGTACCAGTATAATAGTGATTCATTATTATTGGTATTATAATTAGCAGTATAACAGTTATTCATTATTATTGGTATAATATTTATCACTATAATAGTTATTGACTATTATTGATACAATAATTATCAGTATAATCGTTATTCATTATAAGTGGTAAGGTTAGATGAGCAGCTTGTATAATCCATTATTTAATCGAAAGACATTCCTTCTGGAAGTGATAGAATTTAAAAAGAATATGAACAATCAAATTGATCAATTAAAATTTACGTAATTAATTAATTTTCTAAAAAAAAAACATGAGTAAGAACATTTTTTTTTTTAAATATTTTTGATAGTCATGAAACACTATGTAAGCCAAAATCGATATTTTATATTGATCTATGTCGCAGAACCTCCGTGTTTAAAAACTTAGTCCATTAATTGTAAATATTCTAACAATAAATTAATTTTTAAATGAGGAAATTTGGAATTTTCGAATGTTACAAATATAGAGGATTAAAAAGGTGATTTCCCTCTTTAATCGAATTATGTAGCCATTTGTGCAAAAAACAGATAGATATAAAAAAATATCTTCCGCTTGACAAGTTCGCAGATATTTACCCGGTTAGTTCCTGATAGATTGAATTGGTTCATTCAATGGTGAATATATCTGAACACCTATATGGGATCATAGTCGTTTGGCTATAGGATTTAATGCTTCATGTGACTCAAACAGTTAATGTGATTAGAGTTCGGTTCCGAACCATCAGCCATCACAGGAATACGTCACACAACAAATTTTCACGGTGCGACTGTACACATTATTATCCGATAACACTTCAAACAATTAATACGAGCGAAGAGGATTATATAATTATCTGTAATAACACGTGACAAAAAAATTGAAATAAATTGACATAATTTTAAATAAATGTGTTAAAGAATTCACTGAAACTTTGTTAAATTAATTAATTTTGTTCAATTTTTCATACCCATATCTTAAGAAAAATAATTAAACATGTCAAGTGGAAAATGAGCATGTTAAAATTACTTTTAACACTAACTATTTTAATGAAAATTAATTTTAAAAAGAGAATAAAGTACTTCCTTTAATCATAAAATAAAAAATATTTTATTGTTTGTATAGGACCCTCATTCAACTCTTCAATTTAGGAAATAGAAGTATTATCCCTTGAAGAGGGGTATCTTAACTCAGATTTTTTTATATCTTTAAAGTAAAGTAAATGTTTAAGAATCTCTCATTCTTAAATATTACTCTTATGCTTCAAATATTTCAACACTTATTCAATACAACTTGAGGCAACATTAGTTTTTCATCTTGAATATGAAAAATGGATTGTTCTCTCAGTATTGGATAAAACTGGACTGAACTCCAGTTGAAACTGAGCATTTCGATTATACAGCGTATGGCGTATCATCATTATTGTTTCACCTTCCATACTCTAAAATTTATCGAAAAGCCACCAATTTAATTTGTCCACACCCTATCCATGTCATCGATACTCTGGAAATAGACTTAATTAATTTCACCCACGTACAAACCGAATACCCAATGACCTTTACAAAGAACCTCAGGCATAAAACAAAAATGAACCAAGTGTTCCTGTATAATCAATAGACATACAATTATAATTTCAATATAAGGAGGAAAAACTTTATTAAAATACAAAGTTGTGCTGCATTATTAATATAATAATAAATACCTTTATTTTACTTAGATGGGGCCAAATATTCAAAAACTTTGCCCATTCTTTATTGTTGTTTTTTAAAAGTTATTTTAAGGCACTAACCACGTATGGTCATTATTGCCATAATTTCCGAAATAGTAAAGAATAGACTTGTAATTTAGGACTTTTAGGCTATACCATTGACCACACACTAGGTCCGAATTCATGGCTATTATTATATTGAAGTGTGAAACTATTGGAACCTGTGGTAAAATTTGATTCAATTTTATGGTAGAGCTTGGAATGATGGAGAAACTTAAAAAGTATTTTTTTTTTAAATTTTATTATTTTTTTTTTATCTTTAAGGAGCTAAAAATCAATAGGTTCTCGTTATTTTTACCCACAGATCATTAGAAAAGGGATGAGGAATCAATATAAAATTTTTAAAACTAAAACAAATTTGATAATTTTTTTAATACGAAACTCAGTTTAAATAGTCACTACATCCCTATTCCGTCAGTCTGCTGGTGTACCTCAGGGTAGTATCCTTGGTCCTATCCTATATACAGTTTTCACAGCTGACATTCCAACCCATCCTAACACAATCCTCACCACGTATGCCGATGACACAGTTCTATTGTCAGTGAACAATGACCCTTACATTGTATCCCAAACCCTCCAATCCCACATCACCACCCTTGAAGAATGGGACGTAAACCCATGACCTCTTCCCTTACAATATCCTTTAATAATACCCCACTTATTCCTGTCGAACAGATCCGTTACTTAGGACTACATCTCGACAAACGACTGACATGGAATCCTCATACAAAACTAAAAAGACAAGAAACTGCTCGTAGATTCCGACTATTGCAACATTTACTAGACAAACGGTCTAAATTGCCAATCCATTACAAAAGACTGATCTACATGACTATTATAAGGCCTATCTGGACATACGGAGTTGAGCTTTGGGGCTCCACTAAACCATCAAATTCCTCCAGAATCCAATCCTTACAGTCCAAAATCCTTCGTAAAATCCTTAATGCTCCTTACTTTGTCACAAATCAAGTCATCCATCAGGACCTCAATATTCCATATGTTGCCGATTTGGCCAGAACCAGATACCGTTCCTTCCATAATAAACTTCTCAACCACCTAAATCCACTTGATTCTAACCTGGCTTCTCCTTCATTACCTAATAATCCTCCTAGGCCTCT
Source organism: Halyomorpha halys (assembly GCF_000696795.3). Classification (NCBI taxonomy): domain Eukaryota; kingdom Metazoa; phylum Arthropoda; class Insecta; order Hemiptera; family Pentatomidae; genus Halyomorpha; species Halyomorpha halys. Next base: position 38,273 of record NW_027111842.1, read on the forward strand.
GAAAAGAAGATGGCCTCGAGATCTTCTTCTCTAGAAATGTTATTGGAATTCTATCAGTGGGTAGATTCTCCACATGTTTTTATCATGTTACTATGTCTCAAATAATATTTTTTTTTTAGATCTTACATTTGTGTATACAGTTGTAAATATCAATAAATAAATTATAAAAAAAAAAAAAAAAAAAAATAGTCACTGCAATCAGTTCTCAATAATGTTTTGTAGGTTATTTACGAACTTCATAATTGAATATTTTTGTTATGACGTGCTTTCATTCTGATTCTGAAATATTCTTCTAAACTTTGAGAGAGGCCCCGGAATCCTTTTAATCCCCAAGTGAAAAAAAAATTAGATTTCTTAAATTTCATTTATTACTTAAATTTTATTTTTTAAGCAATAATCTTCAGTAAGCCACATTATTTTCTACGTGACAGATAATAGAATATCTCTAATATCTCGCTAACTGACCAGTTGATCAGTGAAACGCTAATACCTATAAAGTTGAAATTATTAACAGTGGTTTCCCTTAAGTTATAGACTTGTTATAAGGCTGGGATTTAAAAAATCCGTGCGTGGTTTAAAAAAGAAATCGAAATAAAAAGAAATAGAATAGAAAACTATAAATTCATTCCATTGAGTTTAGCACCCTGAATAACATAGGAAATTTTTAGAATTACAGAAGATTTAAACAATTTAGTGGTTTTTTTTGCATAAAAACGGCAGTTTTCCACCACTATGTCTTCGAGTCCAACCATATCAATATCGAAGATAGAAATTTAGTTTGTGCCACTTTCACTCTAGATATATGACATACTAACAAATGACTTATTTTAGTGAATCTAAAATAAAAACTACAAATCATAAACCAACATTCAAGAATAAGATCACATTTGTTTTTATATATTTCAAATAAAGTTACCGAAAAAAAAACAAGAATAATTAAAACTGATTAACCTAAACATAAAAACAATACTGTTACTCGTAACAAAATATAATTATTGTTATTAACCTTTGAATTGTGTTCATTATATATACATATGCGCTCAAATCTATCCATGGCGAAGCATTCCCGGGTCAGCTCTTGTCAGATATAAACCAAGGAGTGTTCCAATCCCAATACAAAATATAACACCCCTCATTTAATTTGTGAATGAAAAAATGCAACCTGAAGTAAAAACATTCATGAGTGGGAACATTAAGCTTGCCCTAACGATTGGAGAGATTAGGGGTTGACATTAGTGCTGGAGGAATGGGAGAAGGCCGTGTCGTTAAGGTTCGGTCCTAGCCTCCTTGCATTAGGGTTCCTCCTCAGCCACCTAGTTCTACAGTTTCAGCCCTTATCTAAACATTTAAAATAAATTAAAACAATTAAGTAATTTTATTGGTTGAATAAAAATACAGACTCTTAATTATTTGAAACTCTAACGACTTAGCAAAATATCATCTAAAAAATTTCATGAGAGATAAAATGTTTGAAAGATATATTGATAAATTTTTAAACATCCATGAAAAATTCAGATATAATTCCTACAGACGTTTTTAGAACTACTTATCATCAAATTATGTATATTAATTTCAATAAATATTTTATTTTCATAAAGAACTTAAAACGTCAGGAGGAATAGTTATGGTTTAAAACAGCATCAACAATCAATTTACCATTAAAATTGTATTTATAGTTTCGCAATAGATTTTACTTTTAATTTATCAAGTTCCTCAAGGTAGTATCCTCGGCCCCATCTTCTACACCGTATACACAGCTGACACCCCAATTAACCCTAGCACTATCCTCACCACGTATGCCGATGACATATACTTGTGCTCACAGTTAATGATAACTCTTTGATTACATCCCAAACTCTCCAATCCAATATCACAACCCTCAAAGAATGGTGCCAATATTGGTGGATAAAAATAAATCCCAACAAATCACACTTACTCTTCATCATAAGCCTGCCGACTGCCCTATACTATACTTTAATAATGTTGTAATTATGGGAGATAGTTGACGTACGAGGAGATGATGGTTGGGGGGTGCGGTCAAAATAAAACACAAATAAGTTGTTGTAAGGTATTTAATTGTGCCAACGTTTCGGCTAGAGTTTCTAGCCTTCATCAGGGCTAAGAGCAGAACAATATAACAACCACAATAAGTATAGAAAATAAAAAATAAAATATAAACAGAATGACATAAAATGAATAATTTTACAGAATAGAATTAATAAAATGAAGTGATGTGAGAAGTAGGAAATAAAATTTTAAAAATAATAATATAATGAACATAACTAATAACGTGGATAAGGAAAATCGAAAAAAGTGGAAAAAAGAAGAGGTGGTAAAATAAAGAAAGGGAAAAAAAGAGAATAAAAAGAATCTGTTAGCTTGAAAATCAAATGCCTAATGGTATACTGCGCCAATAACAGCCAAACTCTGAATTGAAAAAGCCGTTACAAAAATGACTAAATGTTTTTTGAGAGGGGACATTAGAAAAGTAGAAAATACTAAGAGGAAGAAAGCGTGTAAGAGCGTGTGTAAATCCAAAAACCATTTTTCGTCATCCTCTTATAACCTTTTTTCCTCTAAATATTTTCTACTTTTCAAATGTCCTGTCTTCAAATGTACTTCAAAGTACAAGGATAACGAAGTACCGGAAGATGACAAAGTGTCATGCGTATTTAACAACAATTAAAAAGAGGAAACGTATATAAGAGGGGGATGACAAATGTGTAAGAAAAGTTTAAGAATTGAAGTAATACGTTACAAAGTGGGTAGAAAAGATAAAATGAATAAAAAAAAAATTATAAAAATTACTTTTTTAATAAACTAACTATTTGTGAATATGTTAATGATGATGATTTTTTTTTAGCTCTTTACAACAGATCCTCTACCTTCTGGACTACATCTGGACAAATGACTAACTTGAAATGCTCACACAAAATTAAACAGACAGAAAGCCTTGCTTCCTCTTCCATTTCTGACAACCCTCCAAGGCTCCTGAAAATATGATGGCCACGAGACATTCTATGGTAAAAAGGTTTTTTAGAGAACTACCAATGAGTAGTTTCTGTACACGTCTGTATATACACTCCATTAAAAACTTAAATAAAATTTAATGAATGTATTATTATGCATAGTTGTAAATTTTAATAAAGACATAAAATAAAAAAAACATTATCAGGAACGTAAAGAAATATTATGAAAGAAACGATATAAAGATGATAAAACCGCTGATCTATTAAACGGTATGTATTTTAATAGCCATTTTATCAAGGTTGAAGGCTTTAGAAAGTATATCCTTATATTTGTTTTCCATAGCTTTGATGGTCTATTAAAGTAAATTAAAAAAACGGTAATAAATGCAGTGTGGCACCCTACACACAACGAACGATCAAAGGGATCACATGATTTATTACTTTATTGATATATTTCAAAGGAGTTGTCCAGAATATTTTTAACATCAAGTTTTTTATCCTTCTTGACCGTTTTACGAGTTCTTCAATTATTTATGCCATTCAATGTAAAAATCGGTTCATAGGTGTTACTAAAAATAATTATGAAATTGGTCTTTTGCAAATTCTTTATCTTATTAAGAATAACAGCCTGATAGAAAATTTTAAATAAAATATAATTAATATAACTATAGGATTCAAAAACTATAAATGATTTACAAGAGCCAGTCAAAATAATCAGTATAATAATAATTAGAATAATCAGTATACAAATGTAATTAAGTTTTAGATGAATAGTAAATGAAGGTAAAAAAATAAGAATACAGTGACAATAAGAATAAATATAAAAAAGAACTAATGATTTTTCTCTAATACTTTAATGATAAACTCAAAGCCACTACTACTATTTTGTTTTGAACGAATAAGATGTCAATAAAAATAATTGACAATTCTAGGAAATCCAGAAGAATTAGATAGCCGATGATCTAGCAAGAAAGTTTCACAAACAGTATCTATAATAACATGAAATATATTGCAATATACATACTAGTTTGCAAAGTAAAGATATCGAATCCTAGAAAACAAAAGAAGAAAATAATCAAAACCTGGTATGAAAAAATTAATTTTTTTCTGGAATGTATTGCAGGAAAAGACGAAATTCTATTTCAATCTGGCAAGGAATGATTTAAAAACGATAGCGAATCTTTTCGTTGTCTTATAAAATCTATTTATATCATCTAAAGAAGAAAAAAGTAGAATATTCTACATGTCGTATGTGCTTAGAGGATGAAGAAAAGGCTGCGTAAATGTAAAGCCCTAGCAATACTTCGTTAAGGAAATAATTGACTCCTCAAGACATTTCTAGAATTAACCCTAAGGACTTAATGGGCTTCCTCATCAAATTGCAATGGGATTCCTAGAAAAGTAAGAGATATCTCACAAAAGATCCAAATGGGTTGAGCTGAGGAATAGCTTACCACCTCTTAAGTGCAGACTCAATTTCCGAGTCTTCTCTAGGATCTTTTGGTTCCCAAGTTGGTTCTGCAAATTAATTAACTGAATAAGTCCTTCCAAATCACATTATCCATCCAGGCTATCTTGTTTAGATTATTTAACTAAAAGCTTCTTCGAATCCATAACAATAGCATTCTTGCTGCTGTTTCTTCATTGTTTTTTATATCAAACTATCTGAGTATCGAAGAGACAGACATCACAAACCTCGCAGCTTCAGCTAAAATAAAACATTCTATAATATTCGATACATATCAAGGTAAAGAAAAACTGATGGATTCTCTTTATTTACTATTCTCTCATAATCAGCAAAATTATATCTTGATAGTAACAGGCTACAACGTTCCGGTCAAGTTCGTGGTAAGACTTCAAACAAGAGAGACAACAAACAAGAACAAACTATTATTTTAAAGATGTACTGTTGTCTATGATACAGCTATAATTTACATACTTCATCAGAAGTGATCATTAAGCAATCATATAGCAGTTTTTCTTTGCCTAATTTGGTCAAATTAGGATTTAATTTAAAAGAGCTGTAATTTTCTTCGAAATCGCAATTTTTGAAAAATTATTATGTTATTTATCATTTATTGTATTTATCAGATTAACATCAGGAGTTATCTATTAAAGTCCCGATCAAAGTCAAAAGATTATTTCTGGTTGTTGCTTATGGGTTCGTAAAGCAGATCCTCCATAAAATATAAACTTGGAGTAAAGCCGAATATCGGATGTCACAAAAACAACGACAAAATTGTCAACTTAAATAATTCCTTATTACCAGGGACCGAATAAAACTGTTTAGTTTTATTCTAAAATAATAATAATATACAAGCATATATGTAATAAATATATTCACTGAAGGACTTCGTTACTATATGAACATATTGACCTCAGGCAAAGATGGTCAAAATCGTGCAAGTTTTTGTAGCGTAGCGGAAATTTCAAAGATCAAAAAGCATTCGAAGGAATCTTAATGTTGAAAATTTTTCGGATCGGAGGTCTAAGATTGATTTGCACTATGGTTCTTTTGCCGAATTCAGAATCCTATTAATAAGATGCGTTGTGTATCTACCTGACTATAGCATGATTTTTGAGTTAGTCGATGCATACTCCGATGTTTCCATTAGATAGGGAACTCAAAAATAAGAGCGATGAACGGTGATTCACATTCATCAATAGTATTTTTTGATAGCATTTTGTCAGTTTCTACATGAAGAAAGGTTTTTTAGCGTGATTTATTTAGTGGGGAGGTATCATAGTGGCTTTTCTCGAGCTATATTGTATGCTCGGTAAAAAAAATGTTGGATCCTCGTTCGCCTGCATTGCTACATGATGAATGCATTAACAGTAACTTTTATCGGACGTCTGTAAGGAACGGATTTGAAAAGTCTCTAACTGAAATTTTCTGTCACTACAAAGATGATCAGTGACTCGAGAGGCTCAAAGTAAAGCAAATAATTTGTAGCCATGGTAAGAAACATTTTAGCAAAACAAATAAAATCTTTACCTAGAGTTTCTGTGGGGAAATAATACTTCATGATCGGGTAACCCGGAAAGAATACATAAGGTAATCAGGTACTTTGGGGTCTTGTTGCTGTTAGAACGAGGACAGTGGAGATTCTTCCGAACTTGTGAAAGGTGTTTTCTTTTTGTTTTCTTGACTATTAGTCAAACTAATATAAACTATTAGTGCTTACAGTGAATCACCGTAATGTCAAAGACGCATCATTTGATGTGATAACACAAAAGTAGCCAACCATAGATGAAAACTCTATTGAAGACAGAGGTTATTTAAAACATTAGGTATCTATTTGGCAATATGTTATTGATATAAACTATTTATTTGTAGTATTGTGAATAAATTTTGAGTTAAAATTATTGTTTCTAATGCATTAAAGTGGTTTTAATTCAACAGATATCTGAGTTTCATAAAGGTACTGATTCACCGTTTATTTATATTTTTAGCTTTTAAAACTATCGTTATAAACTTAAGACTACCGCTAGAATATTTAAACATTTGTTTTAATTTGCGACTTTTAACGATTAATTCAACTTCTAATGTGAATTATTTATAAATTTGGTTTAATTATCAGCAAGATTTTTTAAAATTAAAATAAATTATACAAATAAAGTAAATAACTTTATTCTAAATTAATAAATACTAAAAAATAGATAACTTCTATTAAATTTATCTTCATACTAAAGCCACATAAACCGTTCTAGTGTGCAATATAATGATTTTTAAATGTTTAAAAGATTCATTCCTTGGAATCCGTTTTTTTTTTCTAAAAAACTCAAAACATCATTCATTATATATTTTTTCAATTTAATAACTCTTTAAAACTCGTGGGGAAAGGGAGCAATGAATAACTTTATAACCGGGAGAACTTTTTAACGAAGTGTTCTTCAAAACTCTTCATCAATGAATGAAATAAATTTCTTAAAGAGGGAATTAGTTTGATTTCTTGATTTAAACTTCAACATAGGTAT
>NW_027111842.1:45269-52643 GCF_000696795.3 Halyomorpha halys
ATAAAATAAAATAATTTTTTTTTCATGTCTGGCCTAAACCTTTGACCATTATAAATTATTTAGCACACAATAGTTACAGTAAATAACGGTGATTAATTATGTATGTGGTCAGTCGAGGCTATTAATCTCAATTACAGAACTGATTTTATTTGACAATAAATCTTCAGGGCTCTAAATTATATAAATAAAAAGCATTTATAACATAGAAATAAGAAAGATAAAATAAAAAAGTTGAATTATAAGTAATATTAGAAATAATGATGAATAAATCAAGATTAAATGAGAAATGAACAAAATTGGGAAATGAAAAGTACAAACATATAAAGATTATGCAAAGAAATAAAGCTATTTATATCAAAATAGTTGGCCTTGGATTTAATCTTATTGTAAGGTTAGGGCAATTGTATCAGTTTTTCACTCTGATAATAGTTATTAACACTAGGCAGTTAAAATTTAAAAAAAATATAGGTGGTTGGTTGATAGGATTCCTTTCAGTATGGATGTACTTCGCTGCTATTTGGTGAATGTTTCAAGATATATTAAACTCTATGTATTGGCTGGGGGGGGGGGGTCATTCTACTACTAATTTTGTTAAGGACTTGGAAGGAAGGAAAGAAGATTATTATTTGTTGCTATGATTTACCTCAGAATGTTCTGCCTATGTTCAACTTAGATGACAATACAGAATAGTGATGGTGTCCATTAGTGCTTTAATTATTTTATTTTTTTATTGTAAATTGTCACTAAGAAAGGACTCAAAAACATCTTGATATATTCAAACATGTAAGAGTTCCTCAAGAATTAGGGAATATTTTTTCGGACAAATAGGGATTGGGAAAATCAGAAAGACGATGGAAGACTGGCGTTCTATTTTACGAACATATTACTAATTCCTTCACCAACAGTTGATATTGAATGATATTCCTTGTTCATTTATGTTTTATAAAATAAAAAAGGAAAAATAAATCTATAAATAATTGAAAAGATTGACTATGAAAATGGCAGTATAGCTTTGGATAGCTGTCACACTGGAATCATTGAAAGTGTACTTGAATCAGGAAATCTAATCTAGGTCACAGATCCCAATGAAATATAATAAAAAGAAATGTCAAGACTTGCAGCTTCAGCTTATTTAAATTATTTTATCTGTTGCCAAATTTTTATTTAATGTACTTGAGTAAGTGAATTACTTTTTTTGGAATAAAATATTTTATGTGAAAATTTCATACATATAATATTTTGACATTATGTGAGTTAATTAAACTGTAATTGCAACGTTTTATTATTGCTAAATAATAAAGAAAGAAATCTAAGTACCCACTATTAACAATGACAATTTCGCTATCCAACAAGCATTTAACATAAAAAAATAAAATTAATTTATTAGAATTTTATTTTGTATTTCTAATGTAAGTTAACTTACTAAGGAGATATTAGTGGGTCAGAATGATTAAACTTTAATGTATTTGTTAAAACAGACTGGTGTGTAATATATGTATAATGGTGTAATAGTGGTTCTAAAGGTGCCCACTATTGGGTCATTTACCTAATAGTTGTGGGTGTGAGCAAACGTATTTTGTCCGTCCTCCCTTTAATCATTTCCCAAATGATTATTATCATTTAATAATGAAAATTAAGCATACAGAAAGAAAGTACAAATTTTAATAAAAAAAAAAAAATGAACTGGCTAAGTTAGAACGAAACCTTCCTAAAAAAGAAAAAAAAAAAAAGAAAATGTTATTAATTTTCAAGAGGGAGGTTGGCATTACGTTGTGGGCGAAATGGTTAAGGAGATTGGATTTAAGAAGTACATTTATTAAGTAAGAGGATTGAAAAATATTTGTTCATCATGTACTAATTTATGAAACTTGTGATTTTTCATAATATTTAAATTATGGTTGTCGTTTAATTTAAATATTTAGAGATATAAAATACATTCCTCCAAAAATCTGTTGGATGTTAAATTTAACTTGTAAAAAAAGGAATTTCAAGTAATTTGGAAATAACGTACTCAAAGTATGAAATTTCAAAATATTGACAGATTATATATCAAACGTAAGACATAAAAACTATTTTTTATACCTCTAGCTTTTTAAGGCTTATTTCATAAATTACTGAAAGAATCCTGAAGAATTGAAGAATCCTGTTTAACCTATAACGCTTAGAACTTCCCTGATGAAGCCCTGCAATGTGGGGTGAAACTTAGAGCATTAAATAGTTATATTAAATAAATATATATATTTATATTATTATGAATGATTTCTCTATTCATATCTAGAGTGTGATAATTGATGATAGACAAAATCCTCTGAAGCGTTTTGTTTACCTACCAAGTGAGGCTCAGGATATCAGGATAATTCGGATTGCTGTTGAAGATGAAGAATATAATTATAGGGAAGACATAGACGGTAGAGGCTACCTGAGCGGATATATTGTGGGCTCTTAGTGCTCCCAGGAATACAAACTAAGGCCCTCTTGGCCCGGTGTTATTAACCTTTATTCAGACAACACGTGTACAGAATCCCTTCGGATCTTGGCGGGATTTACATCTACTGTTCTTCTTTAGGCCACCATCACACCCCCATTAACACCCAATTATAAACTTAACGAAAAACCATTTATTTCTTAAGAGCTTAAACAGATGGCTGTAAAACAAATGTGAATATGCTAGTGTACTGAATACATACGTCAATAATTATAGTGAATAAAATACACAGGAATATGGCTCTGTAATATAAAATGGAGTATATATTATCATTATATAACTTTATTTATCAAATAAATTCCATATTTACAAATTCATTATACATAAATAAATATTAAGACTTCATTTTGTGAAACAATTATTTCAGAATTGATGATTATTCCTTAAACCACTATTTAATAAAATCTTTTAATTCCTAAAATAATAATTCATTTAATAATATTTAGGGAAATAAACAAATATATATTTTGTAGTGATATTTAACATATAGTACATATCCTATAGTTAAATAACTAGTATCAACTGAAACGTAGATGCAATATAAGTGAAAAACAATATAAGGATAAGACATGTTATAAATAATAGGATTTATATAAACTAATTTAAATAATTAACGATAATAAAAAGAAAATATTATTGTTTTACAATAAATTACAATTGTTAAATTAAGGTAGGGTTGAAATTAATAAAAATAAGAAAAAAGAAAGCCATGTACAAATTTTAAAAAAATAAGACATAAAATAGTATTAATAGAAGATAAAAAATTACGTAAAATATAAGATTTAAAATGTACGAGAAACGGGATAACACGCAGAAACAGAAAAATAAATATGGGAAAACAAAATGTACCACACCAAAAGACGGAAAACAAATAAGTTAGTTGAGATTAAATAAAGGTCAAGAAAGGATAAATAACAAAAATAATAATAATAATAATAAATGAGTAAAAAAACAATTGAGGACCACTCACCTGTTCAAGTTAATAGCTTTAGTGACTTTGACAGAAAATCGGAAGGGGGCATGGGTATAAGGCAGACTGTTAACAGTTTTATTTTTATTACAAATACGTCGCGTATACAGAAAAGAGATATAAAAATTAAAACCGAAAACGCTACAACCCACAGGAGTTGACTCAAGACTACAGTTTAACAGAAAACAATTTTCTGCCCAGCCGGATTCGAACTCGGGTCCTTAGAGCTAGTAGCCACGCACTTTACCCCGCGGCTACCGCTTTCCCATCAAAAGATATAAAAATATGTTGAAAAAAATAATAATACAAGAAACATTTTTTTTTAATTTTTGTAGGATTAATTCACATTGTAATGTATTTTTAACTATCCTAAATTTAAGATTGTATGTCTAGGTTAATTTATTTAAATGAAATATTATATACACAATATGCTCTACTTATTTCTTGGAATTAAAAAGGGACAAAGCTAAATAATTTTAACAATGAGGAAATCTTAAAACTATTGATTTTTAATAATTTAATTTATATGAAAATTGTCTCATGTTATTTTAATAACAGTAAACATGTCGATATACTAATGGTTAATACAAAAAGTAGATTAATTTTGAAATTTATACAATTTATTCATTTAGATTCAATTAAATCAATTCATATTATACAAAGTAGATCTTGTAGAAAAATGTATTCGGAATGAAATCAAAATATTATTCTAATTAAAATACAAATTGATTAAAAATAACACCTCCGTAAGCAAAAGTAAAAAAGCTCCTATGGAAATAAGATATAATGGACACAAAATGAATATGTAAAAGTAAAAATTAAAATTTAGGTAGTGAAATTTGAGCACAATAAAATTCTGTTATAAAATTCAGTTTTACTATGAAATTATTAATATTTATATTACCTCTAAATTATAACAAAAAGATTTAGAGAGAATTTACCTATCCTGAGAGATACTATCTGTGCAATTTATCCAATAAAAATAATTTTTAAAAAAATGTAAATATTCATTTAAATACATATATGGGAAATAAACCATTTCATATCAAAGTATGAGTTAAAAAGAAATCATTAAACATGATTAAAATATGTCAATAATATTAAGTTTTTAATGATACATTCAGGTAAAACGAGTTTATATAGTGTTTTTTTATTTCTAACAATGTTTGCTAATCAAGAGTCATATTACGTAATGTAGTGACCACAAATGAACTAATATGATTTTTACTTCTTGGCTAATATTATTTATAGATAAAATTAAACATATTACAGCATTGAATATTTTTTTGGAAGAAATTACACAACTTTTATTCTAAAATACAACATGCAAACTAAATATACGAGTAAAAATATGGAGATATTCACTACAAGTTCATCACATAAGGGAGCCTTCATCAAATCCTGCGAGAAACCATTCTCACGCATCTCAGAAAATCAAAGTCGTGAGTCGACAAATATCAAATCTGACGAAAGATGTGAATAATAAAGAAGTGACCATGAGAATACAATGTACTAACATTTCCAGAACCTGTGGAGTATGATGTATAAAAAAAAAAGAACTTCACACAATACGACCTTATTGATTGAAGAGCTAGCTGAATGTTTCAGTTCAACATAAAAAGAATGGAAGACACTACATTCATTTAGAGAATGACTACTGAGAGAGCCATAAAGTACTTCATTAATAAGATAGACGCGTTGAAAAATTGATATTCAAAAAGAATTAAAATAATGATTCTAATGATAATTTATAACAAACTAAACACAGAAAATCTACCACTAAAGAACACCTTGCTATATTAGGATGTCAGTACTAGGGTATTAATGCTAATCCTTTAACAAAAATTGGCAGAATAGTAAATATTAGCTGACATCAAACTTTTTAACGCAAAGTCTGATTTCAATAAGGTATGCATCTGTTTTTTATTTACAAAGGCAATATATAAGGCAAATATAATGTTTATTAAAACATTTCATACTTTATTAAAACTTTTAATTATTTATTAAATAAATCAAATGGTATCCTCGTTAAGTCTCAACACTCTTTATTAAATCAATAGTCCAACGTTTTGGCCATCCTAAAGGACAATCTAAACAGTTAATATGTATTTATTTGTAACAATTAAAAAAAAAACATTATTATTAATTATATACCATACCTCAAATATAAATTCACACCTCACATCAAAATTTAAAAAAATGTTTTACAGACTATTTTCCCCAGGTCATCAATTACAAGTCAAAATCACCCTATGAAAAAGTCAATTAATAGAAAATCAAATTAATTATTAATAAGCTTACCAAAGCTTATATCTAGTTACCTTTTTTTAAAAACTTTAATTTTAAATTAAAACATAATAAGCAAACTATAAACAACATTCCACACACTCAGGTCAGGCTTATTATTATTTTTATTGTACTTTGGTGTCAATTGTGATTTATTCTAATTATTAAATTCATATTACAATTAATTGTAAATAGTAACAAAAATTTTTCCCATATTTTTCATAAATTTATTTTGCTTAAAATCTCTGCATAATGTTGGTTTAAATTCCTAGTATCTGTTTTAAAATTAACTGTGTAATTGATGTTCTCAGATATATAATTTGACTCAAGTATTTTTATTTTGAACATATTGTTTTCTTTATGTAAAATTATGGTTTTATCAAAATCAAAAATGTGTTGATTTCAGCTGCACGTTTCACTGTAGATTTCCAATTTTTCTTCTGCGTGTGAAAAATTAAACTCTTTCAGCCAGTTCCCGACTTCTAGTCCTTTCGATGTGTTGTACAAGTGAACTGTTAAACACTTGATATGAAAAATCATTTTCTTGAAAAACCAACTCCAGCAGATTCATATTTTTTTCTTGATGCGAAAAGTTATTACTGGCTGAACCCAAAATTAATACCGATTAATCAATAAAATAATCACAATCGATTAATGTAATGGACTTTGGAACTCGCATTGACGAATAAAGAAAAGTAAAAAGTAGGAAGGACTTAGTATATTATACCATTATATACATAATGACTTTATTCTTTCAAGTCCTTTCACACATTTTACTTTATAAAGATGTATATGATTATTATGAAGTCAACCTTACTACTCTGTTTCGATTTCTGCTAGATCCCTGTAGGATCTTTTAACTCCTATGATCGATAAATTAAATATAACCTGAGATGTAAGATTCATTAAGAAACATTCTACAGTTTATCACTAATATTAATATAAACAGATGTACTCAAATCAATAGCCTTTGAATAATTAATCAACAATTTGGATGTTCATTATTTATTAAAGATTTTACTTTTCAAACATTAAATAAATGAATGATTTCAACAAGAATATTGCTTATAAGTAGTTAAAAAATTTATTTGAATGGGTGAAAATCTCTAATCTGGAGGGACCGAGGTTCCCACTCAGTTAAATACGGCTCTAAAAATCTCTTTTATCATTTTCTTTGGCTAGCTATTCTTAGCTATCAGGACCTCCTGTGTGCTCAACTTAAACTACTGAACCTAGACTGGTTATTTAAATAAGGCTTTCAGCTTCTGGTTTATTGATTTAACGTCATCATGCCTGGGCAAACTTTCCAGCTCCAATGATTATAAGCAGATTTTTCCTGTCAAAGTTCTGTTCACTAGTTTTGGAGATATTTCTACGCGACACAATGAATGAGCCAAGTAATTGTTGCATTAGGTCGTTCCAACTTTAGTATATGCACCGCCAAAGTGAGTACCAAGTAATTGTTATGAATAAATAGATTGACTTTAAGTTCCTGGGATAGGTTATATATATATATATATATATATAAGTTACGGACTGTCAGCTGACAGGTCCATATCAGCTGATCGAGAACAGCTGACCGATTGTATATATATAGACGGACAGGCTCCGCAAATAGATCAGTATTTTACAA
>NW_027111842.1:59403-62152 GCF_000696795.3 Halyomorpha halys
CTATACACCACTGAAAAGAAAAATAATTATCTGTAATTGCGATGATGAAACATGGTTGTAGTGTATTGGCATAGGACTGCAGTAATCAATTTACACAATGTTCTTTAAGTGAATGATACTGAGGTATTTCTCCCTTATAATAGGATCCTACATACACTGTGGTTATGAGCTGCTACAATAAATACGATTGATGTTCACCCGATAAATAGGTTTCCCTTCCAACGAGGGAATTAAGCAGCTCCTCGTTATTCAAGATTGGCTTTGGCAGTGTTTACCTTAAACATGCCCCTTCATTCTATTTTTAACTTGTATCACCTTTCCATAGCTACTGGGAAGTAATTATCTCCCTTACTCCCGTCTTCCTAGTACCTAAATTGTTTTGATTCACAAGCTCGCATCTTGCATGAAACCATGAATATACCGTGTAATTAATACGTTATGTTGAGGATGTAACATTAAACTTCAACTGAATTTCTCGGGATCATATTCAATATATTTCGCAGTTAATTTGATAAACTACAACTTATAAATATACTAAAAAAATAAAAATATATAAATACTTTATATCATTTTAATTAATGAATAGTAATTTTTAATAAATAATAATAATTGAATCTTCCAAAATTAGCGTTCTAAATATTTATTCATACCATATATATTTACTAAACTAATGATAAACGAAGAAAAATAATGTAAATTATAACTGTAATACTTGAAAAACCACTTTACAATGTTTTAAAAAGTTACACATTAAATATAAAATTTAGACTTTGGGAAATATTATTAAGTCTATATCGGATATAGACAACGCATAATTCTCGTGAAGTAATAAAGTAATGGGAATATGAAATGAAATGTAGCCATCATTTATCGTCAGGATCTACTATAAAGGCTAATTTTAAATACTTTCAAGAAGCCGTGGAGGCCAAGAGTGTTAAGCCGTCATCTTAGCAACCTCTAGCGTTCGACTCAGGGCAATCGACTTTTTCACCTAGATATAGAAGAACATAAATTTCAATGAGGCCCATAATCTATTTAATACTACGTATTAAGTCGAATAGTAAAATATATTTAGTCATTATAGAGAAAATAGTAAACTTGAAAGAAAGTTTTTCATGTGTGTGTGTTTTAGTTTTTAAATCTTATCCACGATTTTTTAAAAAATTATATACTTGTCTATAAAAAAAATTAAAAAAATTATGTATATATATATCATATGTCATTTCCTTATTTTTTCTAGCCTAAGGATTTTGTGTATCTCAGATAATTTAACGAAGAACTTGAACATAACAGTCATTTCTTCGTAATAAGGAAAGAATATCTGCGATATCTGAAACAGGAAAGCTAGGATGAACCGTCCACATTTTAATTTTTATATTTCTTAGATATCACCTAGAATTTTTCAGATGAGAAATGTAAGTGTACAAAATTTTCGTACAAGTTATATGATTTTGTTTCAAAATACTTAGCAATTTGGAAGAAACATTTAAATTATATTTGCAAATCTGATTGAATACGAAAAAAATCGATACTGAACAATTTTTATTTTTTTTTTTTTTTTTGTTAGAACTCACTGTTACCTAAAGAACAGGTGAATAGGCCATGGACTTGGAAAACCACTGGTAAGCATTATCTCTAATTTTTTTGTTTTTTTTTTTGGTAATTTACGCAGTTTGAGTATTATTTTTAATTTTTTTTCAATTATCTCAGATTAAATTCATCTGTTTTATATGTAAAATTTCAAATGATAAATAAAAAATTATGCATATTTTTTTAATATAGTAAGATTTTTTTGTCCGTCTTTTAAATAAAAACCAATCTTAGAATCAATTGGTTTTTCGACTGTAACTCCATAAATTATTTTCGTTATAATTCCTCCAGGCATAAAATATTTGTGAAAGTAATTTGAAATAATCCTTAAATATTATAGCCTTAATGGGTTCTAAGAAACTATCCGTTCTACAACACATCGCTGTTGGCATTTTCAGAAGTGTTGCTCCCCTAGTTAAAGGTGTGCCTAATTCTTCTAACTGGACAAACTAGGAAAAAATATTGTAACAGTATTAGAATATGTATTCATAAGTTTTCATTACGACTGCTCTATCGCCAATTTCGGTTATCGTCTGAATATAGATGGAGCCCTTAAAGATGGTAAACAATTTTGATTTTTTGTTTTTGTTTAAAATATAGGAAATCATCATTTATCGTCTTGGTATAGCTATTGTCTATATCCTCCTTCTTCCTAACAAGTAACACAATAAATTGGAAACAAAAAAATTCCTGTATAATTTGCTTTTAAATATTATAAATTATCCTGATTCACCAACTCAAAAAGAATTTTTATTACAAACTATTTATTTAATACCACCTTTCTTTGTTCTGATTGTCATAGACGTCCCACCTCACCAAACTCTTATCAAATTTATTAAGCCGGATTTTCTTTTATCAAAGAAGCTTTAAAAATAGTCTTCTTCTCACCGAATCCCAAACCTGGACCAGAACTGACTAACAAAAATCGCAAACCTTTGGACAACACCTTTCTAAAACCTTTATTCCGCATCCCGATATCCTTAACCCAATTCACCTTGAATATATTGAAGCATAACTCAATAATCCACTCCAAATGACCCTACCACCTAAAGCATTCCATCCTTCCGAAATATCCAGCATCATTCAACGATTACCTACCCGCAAAGCTCCTGGATACGACCTAATAACATCCCACATCCTTAAACTTCTTCCTCGAAAA
>NW_027111842.1:63427-64077 GCF_000696795.3 Halyomorpha halys
ATGATCAAATTTACTGGTTGTATTTTTTTATACAGTTGTAAATATCAACAAATAAATAAATAAAAAAATAGTCTTTGAATATTTATTAGAATCACTATTTACAGACATGAAAATGATTGTCATGATTCCTGTGCAGGATATCTCATGGCAATAGTTACAAATTTTCAAAAACAAACGCACAATCAGGTTATAATTATGTTAAGATGTATACACAAGGCTGTCAAGCACTCAAATT
Source organism: Halyomorpha halys (assembly GCF_000696795.3). Taxonomy (NCBI): domain Eukaryota; kingdom Metazoa; phylum Arthropoda; class Insecta; order Hemiptera; family Pentatomidae; genus Halyomorpha; species Halyomorpha halys. The sequence continues at coordinate 63,663 of NW_027111842.1, forward strand.
AAATGTAGTTAAATGTACCATAAAGTAGTTCAAGACACAATAATTATTTTCCTAAGTATATATTTTGATATTCCCTAAAATAAATCACAATCTAAAAAAAAAAAAAAGTTGTTTGTAAAATTGTTTTTCGATAAATATTAAACGTAAATATTTCAATCGGAGGTCAAATTTACAAAAGACTTTATAATAATGTGCTCATGTGCAAAGTAAAAATAAGCGAACGTTCAAGTTTTCAAAAATAAAATAAACCAGTACCGTGTACCTGAAATATATCTTGATAAAAGAAATTCAATAAGAAAGTTAAGCTGAAGTCGATACATTTAAAATGAGTTTTGGGTGTAAGTCTGAATGCATTAAACTATACTTCCACTCGATACCATAATTGGCTAAAATAGGTTTCCTTCAAAATTAAAAT
>NW_027111842.1:64232-72102 GCF_000696795.3 Halyomorpha halys
TATGTGATACTTAATACTTAAACACTTCATGAGTTATTGGTTATAAACCAAATACATAAAGAGATAATTTTGAAAAATCAGCCATATTAGGTAAAAGCAGAAAAATGAAATATATATATACATAGCCGACATAGTATTTAACAAATCAATGAAACATTTTAAAAATTCTAATTTAAATTCCAACAAATTATTGATAATTTTTTATTGAAAACATTTTTATTTATATATCATTTAATTAGTAAAGATTTTAGAGAAATTTTATCCTTCATCGTAATTTTAGAATAATTATTATACATAATGAAATTTCTTGTTTAAGACGGAATATATTAGTAGTTATAAAAACATCCATTTAGTTTATGATCCTAAACATTTCAACGTTTTAGCCTTTCCGGTCATTTTCAGGGATTGTATTACACTATATACAGCCAAACATTATTCTAGGTCATTTTACCTTTGGCAATAATTTATTATATCAGTTTTCTTATAAACTTCTTAAATTATGAAAACCTTATGCACTAATAAATTAATCTTCATTATAATGTCTATAGTACATATTATCATAGTTATAATTATGATATTTACTAGTTTAAAATCTCTATTTTATTGATTACTTTGAACGAAACTAAATGCATGTTTTTTGTTTTTTTTATAAATACTAAATAATTATTATATTTTAATGTTGGAAATCCCTCTGCTCCTGGAGAAAGTTCTAGTTCTGTCTCCATGGTGAGGCGTTTGGATATCAATTATCTTTGAGTATCCATTGTTCTTTTTTAATTGTTTTATTCTGTGTCTGAATGGTGAGTTCTTTTACTTTATGATGTGGATTTTTCCAGTTGTAAAATAATCTCTTGATGATTTCTGAACGGATGAAAATTTAGAAGCTCAATCAGTTAATCTAATTGGGACTACTATGACCTTTTTTTGTGTGTGTGTGTGTATATATTTCTATATATTCTTCTTAGTTTCACTTTACTAAATTCTAGACTGAGCTCTCGTAAAAAAAATCTAATCTTCTTGATCTTTTGTTTGTCCATTTATAGATTTTTCATCAGGAACCGGCTCTTCTTCTCTTTCTTTCCTTCACTGTTAGCTAACGATTTGGTCATGTATGGTCATATCATAAATTTTGAAAATGCTAGAAAAATTATCATAAAAACGTATTATAAAAAAAAATTTAAATTCACTTCTGAAAACCTGTGAAATTTTAATTTTTGTGATGTCTAAGGTTATTAAGATTGAAACAAAACCTTAAGGATGGTCTGTTCCGTCAATCATGACCGCAAATAAAATGGAAGCCATCTTCGTTCTGTACCACTATAATGGTTTAATTGCTGGCTGTCCACGTAGAGGAAGAGACAGAAACCATATAAGTATCTATCGACCGAGGATGGGTCAGGCCAAACTAACAGAAAATAATCTTCCATCTCCAGTTTCACCACAAAGAGCAGTATTAGTATTTTTTTTTCCAAATTAATTAGTTTAACAAAATGATACTGAATATTTTCAATTGTTTTGTGAGAAAGTTTTTTAAAATACTTATAATTATTATTAAAATAAAAATTATAATAATCATTTCCATAATCATATATTTTCATTTTTTAAAAATCTTTTTATACCAATATTGTTTTTTTTGTTTTTTTTAATTTTCTCATTATACTATTTGCTTTTTATTTCCATTTTATTGCTATTTATAACTACTGTTTATTTCTTACACAGTCCTGACGAAGATTTACAATTTAGGCCGAAACGTTGTTACAATTATTATATAATGTTATGTTTCTTGCTTGACGTAAATGCAATCGAAGATGCTGTCAGAAATCACACAAATTATAACAAATACTTATTTTTTTAAATAATGGTCACAGTTATATAATGATAATGATTTTATTAATCCTATATTTTCATTCTATTTGAAATCTTCTTGTATTAATGTTTTGTTTTTTTTATTTTCTTTCTACTCTATTTTAGTTATTGTTATCTCATCTATAATTACTACGAGCTTAAATTTCCAAAAGGCATGAGGAAGGTTAGCAATTTAGATTTAGTTTCATTAATAATTAAACATAACAAATAAAAAATAAATGTTTTTTATACTTCCTGTTGTAATGAATAGACTTCTTATAAAATTTTAATATTACTGACACTACTGAAAATTGTATACCATTGAATAGTTCTAGGAGAACGTCAAGAAAGTAAATATTAGCGATTAATGGATAAATTGATTAATATTACTGTTTCTTTCAAATTACAACAGTAACATGATACTGTACATTAATGGGAAATACTCGGCTGTAGACGACTTGTTAAGGAGTTCCGTAGCCAGCAGGAGGTGTCTTGGATTGTCAAAGCTCTACAGTTTCCTTCTCTTAGACTTGTTCAGCATGTCCCTGGAGCCTGCCTTTGATCCCCTTCTAAAACGCTTGAGTGGGGTTACTTCTCATAATGTTTCCTTTAAGAGGCAAAACCATGATCAAATTGAAGAGCTTCACTCTAAACAGAAAGAGATAATACTGCCTTAAGTACGAACCCAACAGCGGATAATGTTTCATAGCAGCCGAATGGATAACCCTAAAGTATTTATAAATGACGCTCAATAATAAACAAGTACTGGAAAATATCAAAATTATTTCATTTACTGTATATCTCATCGGAGTGTCCTCCGTTTCCTTGTTTTCCCATCTAAAGTTTCTTCTCTCTCAACAGAAGTTTCACACAATTATTTGGCCCATTTTGTTTCAAAACAAACAGATGAACGTCTAAATCTGAGACAAACAAAACTTTTAACCTCGAATGCGGGGGCAGCAAACCGAAGGGGGAGGCAGAGAGAAATGATAAATGAGAGAAGTAGTTTGGTAACTAGTTACTTGTGGCGCTAACTAACGGTTTCCAGATCAGTCAGCCTTCCACTCACTGGAAGTTCGATTCCAGTCACTAACTCTTAACATCATTAGCTAACTGTTCTCCTTCCTTTCTAGACCAACCATTAATAATGTCTTCAATAAACCATTTTTAAAGCTAGTTGACAAAGGTTTGTATGAAACCATTAGTATAATATCAAAATTATGAAAGTCAGTAGTTTATTTTCAGTGACAAATATTTAGACGAAAACAACCTTAAAATCATTACAGAATGATTCCTTTATTTTTATTTTATTTTTTAAGACAATACAATAATATAGTGACAAATATGTAGACGAAAACAACCTTAAAACCATTACAGAATTAATTTTTTATTTTTTAAGACAATATATAAATACAAACAAATAATATAAGACAATATATAATTACAAACAAATAATATAGGGACAAATATGCAGTTTCGTACCCTTTGTGGCAAACTCGAACGGCTGCTCAGCACTGTTAGCCGTAATAGGTTGTAGAATTGTGATCATCTATATCCAAACACAACTAATTAATAACCATGGCTATTGTATATGAACATTTCTATACCAATAGCTATCGCAAACACACATTTACAGCTTAATGAGTTCCAAATCCAATTTTAAATAGATATAATAGGAATATAAATAAATTATAGAATTATTTAAACATTGCAGAATATATTACAAAAATGATTTTAATTATATGCCATACCCCCATCAATGTAAGTCATATTTTTTCTGCAATTTGGTATGAAAAGATAATAGCGCTAAGTAAAGTTTAATATTTTCTCCTCTGCAGCCTTTCAATTCATATTTGTTGGCTTGATAATTAGAAAATCGTGGGTTAAAAGATATAAAGGAGCTCGTTCACAAAAAATTATTTAATTTTTTATTTATTTATTTATTGCTATTTACAACTGTATATTATAATATATTTAGTAAATTTGATCACAATTAAATTGGAGCGTTGCAGGCGTTTACAGAAACTACCAATTGGTAACACTCTAATGACGTTTAACTTCATCCCATCTTCTTTTCAGGTGCATCAGAGGATTGTCAGGAATGGAAGATTAGAAAAAAGTGGGTGGGTTAGAAAATAGTGGCAAAAAATAGTGGTAGAAAAGTAGCAAGGTTAGAAAATAGTGGGTTTGGGTGGTAAGGGAGTTTGTGATGGAAGGAATTATATCCGGTTCGGGCTAGATCAGTTACATATGGAATATTAAGGTCTTTATGTATGATTTTATTTGTCACAAATTAAGGAGCATCGAGGATTTTACGGAGGATTTTGGATTGCAATGATTGGATGCAAGAGGCATTCCAAGGTTTAGTGGAGCCCCAAAGCTCAACTCCTTATGTCCAGATTGGCCTTATTACAGACATGTGGATCAGTCTTTTGTAATGAGTTGGAAGATTAGGTGCTGTAATAGTCGAAATAGATGTGCAGTTTCCTGTCTTATCAGTCTTGTTTGAGAATTCCAGGCTAGTCGTTTGTCCAGATGTAGTCTAAGGTGGCGGATCTGTTCGACAGGGATAAGATCAAAATTATTAAAGGAGCCTCTAGGGCAGTCACTAGTTTTACAACGAAGGATAAAGGTGAATTGATGGGATTTATTTTGATCCTCCAATTACACCATTTTTCAAGGGCTGTGGGTATGGGATTAGAGAGTTTGGAAAGGATTATTATTAACAGAAAGAACACATTTGTCATCAGCATATGTGCTGAGGAAAATGTTAGGATTCGTTGGGATGTCAGCTGTATAGACGGTGTAGAGTATGGGACCGAGGATACTACCTTGAGGAACACCAGCGGGCTGAGAACAGAGGGATGAATAGGAACCATTGTGGTTTACTTGGAATAATGTACTAATGAGAAAGGAACGGATGATGAGAAAGTATGCAGAAGGTAGGAATCTACGGAGTTTGTAAAGCAGTCGTTGGTGCCAGACTCGATCAAAAGCCTGTTCTACATCGAAAAACACTACCGCGCTGTACACTCCGCGCTCCGAAGATGACCAGACAACATCCAAGAAGTTGGAGTGGAATGTTCAGAATCCAAACTGGTGATCAGGAATTATATGATCGGAATCTAGGATGGGGTATAGGCGTTTTAAAATAATTTTTTTTCTCGAGATTTTGCCTATGATTGGTAATAGAGAGATATGGCGGTAGGAGGATGGCGGCTATTGGGGTTTAAGTATCATTTTAACTATTGATAATTTCCATATTTAAATCATGTATGATTTACCATATGTATAAAATCTAAAACTCAGTATTGGGCAGAATGTTACAAAAAAAATTATTGGTTCATTTTAACGGACTCGTGGTTTGGCTTTTCTGCCATCTAAGTAGTTCAGATAAATTATAAGCGTATAGAGGGATGGTGGTGGATCAAAAGGTAAGCTATAATACTGTTCTTAATCATTATTCAATAATGTTCATTGCCTGAGAGTATTTCACTTCATTCAACAATATTTCACTTTCATTTCATATATTTAAGTTAAAATTACGCTTGGTACAAAGTGTACAGGAATTTTTAAATTAAAAAAAAAAGAAATAAATAAAAAAGATTGAAAATATCACAGCCTTCAGATGCTTAAAAATAAAATTGTAACTTTTATGGTAGGACAATTTAACTAAGAAAAACTGTATAATTTTGCTATGTGTCCCAGTTCACTGCGGATTTATGGGCAATGATGGGCAATCAAAAAGTTGATGGAGCAGGCAATTCAGCTAAAAAAAAGAAGAAGTATCATTACTAACTAAAAGGAAATGAATTACATTAGAAGAGTGGTTCCACCAATCAAAGAAAAGACTTTTGGTATATTGGGGGGAGGGTTAGAAAAGTAAACCGTTCTAATAGCACAAGCTAAACCTGATTACAGCTAATGGATCTCTAGATCCATAATCCTGAAAAGAAAAGAAGTCATACAGTACCGACTTAGGATTGGTTAAATGGCTATCTACTGAGAGATATCGACATTTCTCTTGTGGAAGGTGTAAGAATATTATACGGTATTGTAAAACACTTCCTGAGAGAATACGACTAATTAAAATGGTTTATGTATATTTTGTTTTCTATAATCCAATCAAAAAAACAGGATTATCAGAATAATATATATACAAAAAAATAATAGAAAGCAAATTTTTGAAAGATTGGGTAAATCTATCAAAATTTTAAAGATTTGAGCTGCTATGAAGTTTAAATCATGCTAGAATGCTAATGATCCTTCGAGATAGAGGAAAAGCCAAATTAAATGAATGTATATATATTTACAAAAAAAAATGTAGTCTGTACAAATTAGAAATGGTGCATGAAAAGAAGAACAGGGTTTTTTCAACTAAAGTTAAATTTAACTAATGGAATAAACAAATTGCATTAATTTCTCTTTCATTATCCTAATTATAAATTATATTTCTTTTAAAACTTACTTATTACTATTTTTCAAATTTCTGTAATATAATTCAATTATTTTCCAATTCATTCTGAAATTAATTTTTCCTTTCAAAACTATTCAGTATTCATATTTTTATAAAAATGTCTCAAAATACTTTTCGTGTAATTCAGTTAGGGTAAAGTTTCTAAAGTATTAGTTATAGTAAAAATACTATCAGTATATACACATTTCTTAAACATATTCGATCTAAAATAACCCTAAACCTAAAAGAGGGATGAGATCACTCTTAGTTAATTCAGTGACTTTAATTGACTATACATTGACGACTTGTATTTTTGTTCTCAATATTTGTTTTCGAAACTGTGAATACTTTTCAAATCTTAAACCATCACCAAAGTCTATAAAGAATAGTTTGTCAGTTGTAGAGAAGGAGATAATAATAAATTAAAGAGGGTACCAAAAAAAATGATTTTTTTAGTCAGTTTTTGAAACCTTAGACATTAAAACGGAGAAAAAAACATACAAATGCAATAATTACAACGATTATGACATTAATCTGAAGTAATAAAAAATAAAATAGTAAACAATATGTTACCTCCAGGCGCGCTTTTTATTTTTGAAAAAATAATTAGATTTTGGAAATGATTTGAACTAATTCTACTCTTCTAATTATTTATTAATATACAATTATAATTACAAATTTACAGCCATGCTTCTGTTAGCTTTAATAAAATTCGATAGAATAATTAGAAAGTTTCTTTATACTTTATTTTTACTTTAATTATTTTACCTTTATTTCCTTACCTTTATTTTACCTTCTATCCTATATATAAGAAACACACACTAACATAATGTAAACGGTTTCCTAAATAGATAAGGAAATGCACTCTCAGTGGACCAAAATGTTTTAAAAATCGAATATTTTTTTAGTCCATCCAATGATTTTAATAATTTATGAAAATCGGGTAATTAATTTTAGTTATTAATTTCTATTTAAATCTCAATGAACTAAATCTTTCAAGAAAAAAATCTGGTATAAAGGCGAATATTTAGTGAACATCAAAATAGGAGTAATCATCAAAAATTAAAAAATTTAAACGAAAAAGTAAAATTAATTTCTAACCAATTTTGTGTACAGGAAATTTTGAATGAGGTCAAGAATTTTTGAAATTTTAAAAAATCATTTTTTATTGAAGCAGAATAGTTATTCAAAGCAGACAAAGTAAAAGTAAAAAATACAGTATTGCAATACCTTTAGGTCTTGCGGGTTGGCATCTTTACCCCTTGCTCCTCTTGCTACCAGAATAGAGATGTTTTACCTTGTATAATACAGAATTGGAACAGAATTTCAAGGATATAATAAAAAAACTAAAAACATTATGATCTCCGGACCCCCTGTTACTTCGTATAAGTGCAATGAACCTAAATATATTATTTATTATAATAATTTAAAAAAAAATTAAATCTCGTCAAGCCCACATTTTTTACGTCTAGAATAATAAAAATATAACTTATATCTTGAATACGTAATTAGCTTTATAACATTCTGAAAGCTGAAAAACCTTTCGACAAAAACAGCCTTGAGTGTGAA
>NW_027111842.1:72152-77939 GCF_000696795.3 Halyomorpha halys
GAGTAATAGTAGTAAATGAACACATTCATATCAAAAATAAAATAAATTTAAATAAAACATTTATATTTACAAATAAATACAAAACAGGAACATAATTAAACTAAGTAATATAAATTATATAGAAAATATTTAATATCATAGGTACTAGTTAAAATTCTAAAAAAATAATAATAACGACATAATTACATTTCAAAATGTTTTATTGAAACAATATACATTAAATTATTGAGGTGTAAAAATAAAAAATCTGGTAAAGCCTATTTTCATATTATTTAACAGACAGTTTTGGTACTAAAGTAACACAAGGTAAAAGAACTTCAGAAAGAATTTACATTTTTTACAAGAACATAGAACAAGATTTTTGATCACTAATATAAGCATCAAACTACAATTATATTTCTCTATTTTGATTATTTGACATTGATATAAGGATATTATTTAAATTAAATGATTGATTGATTAACTGTTGGCTATTCAAACATTAATTTAGTCTTTCTCTAATTTGTGCGTAGAACTATTAGAATTGTTGATGCTGAAAATGCCTGAATTAAAAAAAATGAGAAATTTTGTGAAGATAAAGTTATTAATACTAAAATAGCTTATCTTAAATTAAATGAATCTTGTTTAACTGTAGTTAAATATATAAAAGTGAATTGTCGCATTGTTTTTTTTAATTCCAAACTCTAACTGAACCGACCATTTTCTAATTTACTTGAAGAACATTAGTAATTAGTAATGTAAAAGTTACAGGACTGGTAACGACATTGGAATCGATAACTTGACGGCTTTCAGCTTTGCGATTAAAGTTGTACATCGGCTACATCAGCTAGCTTAAGTTCTATTATGGCTAACAGGATCTATTATAAGTTCAAAACTTAGCCAACAGACCTTACAAAGTCCGATATAAAGCCCTCTTTACTGGATAACGTCCTTTATAGTTTTATATTTATGGCAACTACTCTATTTCTTTAAAAAAGAGAGAATTACTATTTCACAAAAATATAACTTTAACAAGTCTGGACAACAATTTTAGTCCACACCAAAACATATTTCATTCTAAATTATTGATAATTGTTAATAGAACTTATTTCAGTCCGGTCTTTTCATGAAACAAAAAAAGAAAAAATAATAACTTTGACATTGATTGTGGAATATCAAATTTTCAAATAGTTTGGAAACGTTTTACCAACTTTTTTTAGCACTTAAAAATAAAAATATAATTTATATTGAAAACATTAATCTAATAATCTTATTTTAGAGACCTGTTTCAGAAAAAAATTAACAATTTAAAACATATCATAAAACTGAAAAAATGTTTTATTAGGCTTATCAATATTACCAATACCAACTTACTAAAGTGTACACATAATAAAAATAACTCACAATTTTGAACAGAAGTTCAATTACTAAATTAAAACTTAGTTAGTTATAATATTAAAATGTTGAAAATTATTAATGTTATATTAAACAATTAAAATTTGAATATACTTGTTTTATCTTGAATCGACATTGAAAAATGAGCAGTTATAAAATATTTAATGGAATTCAATTGGATTTCGTGGTAACCTATTATAACTAAAACACGCGGTGCAATTGTCCAAAGAGCGGTTGAATATTTTAGAGAAAAAGAAAAACACAATAAAATGTCGATTCAGTAATGCACTGTATATTTGTGATATTAATTTTGTTTATGTAATATTTTATAATATTTAACGCGGCATGATACCCATTTCGGGGGCCACTCCTCAAAGAATCAAAAGACTATTTCAACTATCGTATAATAGTTTTCTATAATTTCCAAAAACTATTTATGAATATAAAATAGTAGGCAATACTATCTTTATTAATATAAAAGAATTATAAATCTAATAAAAAAAGGACAAAAATATTCCTCTACTTCCTCTTCCGCTGGTCCTTCTAAACTAAAATATTCCGGAAATGATTCAACGTATCATATATACCTTATGAATACGTAAATAAATATAGGGGATTCTATTGACTTCCGTACAAAAACAAATTAAAATTTAGTAGCCAACGAAGCTACGATCAAGTTTAAATTTAAGTAGACATGAAAAATTGTTATAACAGATAAAATATCTGTCAGAAACATGTAAAAAAATTAAGTTTAAGAATTACGATTGGTTTCCGTAAAATATTCTTAAACCGGTATGGTGTATGATCAAGCGATTATTACAAGATAATTTTTTTAAAAATTAAACGTTTTAAAACAACTGTTGCAGTTGTTGCAATGCACTTGTTAAACAACATGCAAATTTAATGGGTTGTTTGTTTTGTGTAATTGACGAATCTGATAGTCTAGAATAGTGGTTCCAGAAATGCGGGCCACATGCGGGACACACCTTTCAGGTTCACAATGGTTTATTTTGATTTCATAAGCAAACATTTAAGTAAATTATACACAATAATAATCAGATGTGTGTTTAAATTAAATTAGAAACACATAATATAACAGAAAATTTCAATTATAATTAAATATATGATAATGTTGGTATGATGTGCAAACTCAAAATCGTAGGTCTTTAGATTTAGTGGAGTCGGTTTGGTTTTGATGATAAAATGTTTAGAAACCTCTACTCTACACTACTGTCTATTGCATGATCCAACATGGTGTCTTGATGATGATTGTTATTTAAGAGTAATTAAATATTATCCATAAAACATTGTTGAACATTTTGCTACATTTCCATTTCTTTAGTTTTATCACACAGACTTAATTAATGAAGTTTAAATACTTTTTTCAATACAACATGACGATTTATTAATATTCATTAATTTTGGCTTTAGTATGAAAATAGTTACTGACACAGAAAAATTGTTTAGCATTGGATAGTGAAAATTCAGGGATTTTTTAATACATCGTTTTAAAATATTTCTCTACCTTCCTTTTTTAGCGTGTTCTCAGGTAATATAAAAATGTAATATAGCGAACCATTAATAAAATATGTTGCGTCCTGACTGTATTGACCAAACTTCTGTTAGCGCATCACTCCTAGGCTTATCTAGCTACAACACTGTTTATTGTATCCGGGATAACTCTAAATCTATCTGCTAGGTCTCAGTTTGCTCCAGTTATCATAACAGAGATTGATGGGTCTCTGGGAAATATATTACACACCCTTGTAGTGTATAAGTTCCCTACAACGATTTTCTATCCCGAGATATGTTGAAATTCTCCTAGTTAACAGCATCTTAAGACTGATAAAAAGGTTTTTGGAAATTGCATATAATATTTATTGTAATTATATGTAGGAATTGAATAACTTTTTTTGGTTGAAACTTTGGTTGAAATATTGGATGAAATTTTGTATAAGTACAGAGAATAAGGATAAATGGTTGTAAAAAATGCTATTATGATTGTAAATAATGCTAATTATACAAAAACGGTGAAAATCATGGATAAATATCAATTACTTTAACAAAATTAAAAAAAAAATTTTTTTTAATAATTATGAAACAGTATATTAAATAAATTAGAAACTATTAAGAAATATAACATAAAATTATCAATCAAAATTTGAAAATAAAAATAGTGTTTTTTTCATGAGGGAAGTCTTGGTGTACTTTTGATGGGTATCAACCAATGGGGGTGCATTGTAGCTGGTGAACAAAATTATATATGTTAATAATTGCCAATAAAAATTAAATTTTCTAATAATTTTAGGAAAAAAAGTTTCTTGATTCTGGCATACGAATGTTTGATTAAAATCTATCAATACTAGAAATATCATATTATGAATCAAAACTACAAAATATCTATTTTGGAACCAATTTTCCTTATTTTTGTTAATCACGATAATGTAGTAAAACTCCATAAATGGCTGTTGTATGAATTCTAAATAAATAAATACAAATACACATATTTTATACACATATCGTACGTTTAATTTCTTAGGCCAGACTGACACCAATCATATAAAATTTATCTTCGTAGAAAATAATAATGCAGGTATGCATAAAATTACGTTACAATCCATTTGAAATTTCTGTAAAAAATTGTTTTCATACTAAGAACTGAAAAAGATTGAGAAAAATCTTATCTTATTCTTATGTCTCAAAAAATTGATTTTGCTTAATAGTTCATTTGATTGAGATTGATATTAATTTTTGTATCAATTGTTTCATATATATACATTACTTGAGATCTTTGTCTAATGATTTTGAGTCTTTTTTTTTAAATTTATTTATTTACTATGTATTTATATTATTAGCAATAATAATAATTATATAGATTTTGGCAATCAAATTTACTGTTTGTCTTTGTGTATATATATATATATATATATATTTATAAGTGTATGAAGAAATGATTTTATGATGTAAAGACACAAAATATCGTAGCAGTGAGCTTGATGGTTAATTAAATAATCATTTTATAAAATAACTATTTTAACAAGTGTAGTCCTTACAGTAATTTTAATGAAAATCAAACAGCGCACGGGACTTCAAATATTCAAAGGATCTAGTTCAGTAGTCTCTTTCAGTCTATTTAATTAAACCTTTAAAAAGATAATTTAATAAGATCTACTTCTTGGTATATATACATATAGTTATCCTATATGTCAATTTAAAGCATAACATAAATGAAAGATGAAGGATATCTGTATTCGAAGAGGGTCCCGTTCAGATAACATATCGTGATTAAATTCTTCTTAACAATTTAAACCAATTAAAAATAAATGCGTGAAATATTCAAATAATGAGTTAGTTAATAATAAAAATTAAAAAAACTTAATTTTTAACATTTTTTTATCAATCGCTAAAAATATTAAAAATTAGTATAATTAAATAAGCTCTATTTAAATATATGTAAAACAATGTTTATTTCATTCCGATTATTTCCTTTCAATATGTCATAAAAAAAAAAAATAAATAAAAAAAAATAATTGAAATAGAAAATTGGTAACTATTAATAAAGACTCAATATGTTCTTGCAGAACGGAAATCGAGTGTTAACTTCTAATTCATGTTCAGTAAGGGCGTTTTTATTCAATATATCATTTTCTAAATATATACATTCTTAAATATTTAAGATGTAATACAAATTGTGTTACACATACAAGTGACAATTTTAAATAAGTACAATTTTCTATAAGTATAATGGTGATTTACTTTATTTTTTTAGAATAAAACTGTTCAAAGACTTTGTTTTTCTATTTTTATTCCTTTTCATTGATAAAGTCCCGAAAAAGAGAAAAGCTAGTCAGAATTAAAACTAAGACAGTATTGTACTGACCTAGAGGTATCTTGTCGACTACGGACGAGGCTGCGGCGACAGAGAGAGCCGCTACGAAGAAGACGAAGCGACCCGGCATCCCACTCGGAACTGGAGCAGGGATGCTGCGTGACGTCACACTCGCCCCCCCCCCTACCAAATATGCTCCTCCCACCCCGCCGAGATCTGGCCGAGTATAAACATTGCATTATTTATATTTCCATGAATCTGTTATCTCAGGGACTCGACTGGCCGTCTGCTCGCATTACTCTATGGGGGTACCAGTCAGATAGCGATTTTATAAACGTCCCTATCCCGATCCTGTAATAATATATTCTCACATATATATAGTTTATAGGGCCTATATATACGAAATAATCTTGCGAAAACCTCCCTTAATGGTAAGAAAAAACGATCTAGTGAGCATTATGACTACTCTTATATTCGTCACAAAGAATATTATTATAGATATAAAAGAACATATATATGTGTGCACAGAGAGTGGGGAGAGAGAGAGAGAGAGAGAGAGAGAGAGAGAGAGAGAGAGAGAGAGA
>NW_027111842.1:78098-93243 GCF_000696795.3 Halyomorpha halys
GGGGGGGGGGGGTTTCACATGAACAACGATGACGTTTTGGCGCATGCGTCAAGATTCATTCACAAACTTCGCGAACTATAAAAATACCCTTTCATCCGCAAGGTAAGACCGTGGCATGTTGGTAATAGGAATATGTTGGTTCTACACCTTAATTTCTCTACGAAGTATCGGAATTCTCATAATCATAATGAGCGTTCCTATATTCTAATCTGTTACTTGGAGCCCCTCTGCGAATAGTTCTTTTCTGTTTTAACAGAGATGGTAGAAGTCATTCTATCTTATAGTACTTTTTCATGAGTTGGTCTGTACTGTTAAGTTTCTCTGCGAATAATTATCAAGGAAATACTTGAGTAGTGTGTTGAAAACTGAATTAGTAAGGATAATTTTACCATACTAACTGAGCTGAGCGTTGTTCTATAACTATTTCGTTATATGTTTTGTTTGTTAGCATTTTTTTACCCCTTTCATTCTTAAATTACTGCACCGTTTCATTCAAAGAAGGGTCCTAGGTATAGTACTTTGTAAGGATGTACTTTTTTTTTTTAATTACGGTACTACAAGGTCATAATTTAGGGTACCAATCTTATAGAGGCTGGGTAGACACTATGGGGGACTCCAGAATCTACGGGGTTGAGTTACGGTTACGGTACAGAATAAATAATTATCTAAGTTTCGAATCCGGTCCTGAGAGTTAGTAGCACAGTTCCTTACTCACTGAGATACTCTATACCCATTTTTTTAATTACATAACTATTACTATTTATTAATATTATTATTGACGCGACAGACGGTAGAGGTCCTCGCGCGATGTACTTAGGAAATACATCAGGAAAAAAAAGGAAAAACATAGTCTAGAAAGAGAAAAGCAACAAAGAAGAATTATTTATTGCTAAGAATTTATTTCTAAAATTGAACACAGTTAATCACTCTGAAGGTGTTTAATAATAGTACAGTAGAAACAGAATTGATGCACTGCACTAGTTACAAAAACGTTTAGTTGGACACAAATGCAATGTGTTGAAGAAGAAATAAATAATATATTTTTTTGAATGTATAAATTACAGTACCTATTTAATAATGGAAAGCAATGATTGAAACTTTAGGCAATATGCCAAATAAACAAATTTTCTTCTGTTTAACGTGTTTTAAAAATAAAATACATATATGAGTCTGTACAGTTAATTGAGTTTTATTAATAGTACAAGAGCCTGGTGGAGAAAAATATTAATTTCACACTAATTGTTTATTACCTTAATGATAATTATCTACAGTTACTAGTGAAGATTGATAATTATAGAGGTAATAAAAAAAATATTATGATTCTTATCTCCATAACTTTAAAGCTTACTACGACATTAAAAACCTAATAGGACATCATTTAAAGTGGAGTTAATTTGCTAAAATATGAGCTCTAATAGACCTGTTTAAGTTCATCAGTTTATAAGATAAAGTTTTTTAAAAATCAATATCACTTGACAAAATAAAATAAAAAATCAGTAGTTAGTGAATTTATTTCGAGAAAACAGTGTAAAACTGAAAACGTTCATTAATCATTAGACGTAAAGATGTCTCCCAGCCCTCATATCAAAGCTTGTTGAATAACCTATTAATATTTTTATAGGTATTAAGTTTCATGGAAACTACTTCTCCAACGAAGGTAAATACCATAAACTACTTTATAACACATTAAACTAGCTTTAATATAAGTGATAATACACATTTGTTCGTATAATAATTTCTGAGATTATATTTTATAATTATATTATATCATATTTTCCATAACAAATTTAGAAACCACTGATTTTTCTGGTCCTCTTTTTATGAAATGTTACTTTAAGAAAGTATATGTTGGAAACTATTGAACGTAATTAACTATTTTAGCAAATTTATTTTTCACAAAATGATATCCTATTAGATTTCCAGTATTTTGTACAGCCACTATTTTTTAATCCCTATAACTATAGTTGGCAGACTATTCAATTTTTAATATAAACTATACGTAATTTTCATTAAAGTAATCATATATTGCGGTTAAATAACTGTCTTTTTTCTTGGACTATAAGCTCCGTGTTTTTTATTAAGAAAAACCAACATAAATTTAATTTAGATAGCACAATGATATTACATGTAGAAAATAATACTTTCAAAAGATAAATACTAGAAGCATTTTATATATCATAAAATATTAATTACGCGGTTTATTATAAATTAGACAATAGAAACTTAAACTCTTTAAAATCCTGTGATTCATTTCCTCGAAGTACTTGTCACTTCCTAGTATCCTTTCTAATTCTCCCACATTTCGACTACGGATGTCTAGTCTTTGGAGGACTATCCATTGAACAAGAAAATAGATTAAAAGGATTGTTGATAAGATTAATTGCTGGTATTCCAAAGCGTTCCCATATCTCACATCACTATTTCGAGCAAATGCTCTATCCCAGTATCCAGAGACTATAGTTTCTGTATACAGTGTGTAGCCAAGGAGTTATTCCTCCTTGGTAAATTTAAATATCAAACCCTACGTTTATCCATTTACTTATTAAACACAAGATCCCAACCTACCGATCTCCTTGCATACAGAACTGCTTCCTATGAAAAATCTTTTGCTGTCCAAGCTACTTCATTTTGGAATTCCTTACTTATACATCCGTAAAGCTTCCTCCTTAACCTCATTCGAACATCAACTACATATCCATCTCCTAGAATATCAAACTTCCGTAAACTTGTAGTGTAATTTAATGTAGCCAGACCATAATTTTTATTCTTTGGAGACCAAGTGTCCCAGAATTAAGATTGATCTAAAAAAAAAAAAAAAAAAGCTGTTTTTTGAAAGACTCAATTTCAACGACCAAAAAAAATCTTTTTTTTAATATAAAAAACAAAATTTAGAACATTATCTTAAAATACAAAAATTTTAATTTTAATTTTTGATATACCTAGCTCCTATGTAAACATAGGCTAAAGCTATATAAATATGATTATTACACAGAATAAATCATTGTAATATAATTTATTATTATCACATTTTCATTTTTAATTCTCAATTATATTCGAGTGTGAAAAAATAAAGCAGCATAAAATACAACACCCCTCTAATTATCTCGTACAAGTTAATTAAGGGGTTAAACTAGCATCACCCGGAAATATTGAGTAAAATTAATTTGCGAATATGTTGATTAAATTTTCAGTAATTGGACAGAATTATGTTTCATATGATTTTTACAAACAAAATAAAAAAATAGAAAGTGGACTCATATATGATGTAAATATGCCGAACCTGATTTAGATGTAAGATAAGTAGTATTTATAAATTTTATTAGGTTAAAATTTATGATAATTGTAGATCTAACTCTCAATTTTATATGTAACAAAAGTAGGTGCGCAAAATAGGCCGTATAGACCGTAGCGCTACAGTTCGTTCATTAAAGAAAGTCACAAGTAGGTTACCTAAACGTTGGATATAGTTTAAACATAACTTCTTTTAATAGATTTGGTTTTATAGATTAAATAACTATTTCAAATAAAACATGGGCATGATATCCTGCAATTATTTTAAAAAGTATGTGTGAGGCTATGAATATGTAATTATTATATGTAAATATATGTAGTTATATATTTTATATACGTCCGTTCACGGATTGATTAGTATGCTATATAATGTAGCAACCCTATGTATTTGGGCAGCATGGATGAATAAACCATTTCACTCTCTGAAGTATGTGGTTTAGAATTAATAAGTGAGGTCTAAATAATTTTAATTATATCTACAAATCAACAGATTAGCCTTGATAATGGTCAGGTCATCCGAAACGTGGATTAAAGCAAATAAAGTAATTCAAAGCATCACGCTAACAGGATCTACTTTATTCTATTTGCCAACTTAAAGTTATGAGGGACTTAAGGAGTTTTACTATCACAATTGTATATGTTGTAGTTATTTATGATTAAATTAGATCTTATTATTTTAAGTTTAAATTGTATTGTTAATTTACGGTACCGTTATCATTTTAAGAAATAATTTTTCTATAATTATTGTTTAAAGCAGTTACAAACTTTATAAAATATTTTGTTATAATAAACTATTTATAAGAATATATAAATCACAATATTACAAACCCCATGGTGGAGTTCTGGGAAGATTTAATATAAAGAACACTCAAGACTGTTGTAAACTTACAAATAGATTGGTTGGAGCCTGTTTTAAGTAAATTCTACTTTGTAGCTATTCAGTACAGGTCTGTCCAGTTCTTGTGTTCTATTACCAGTGTTGTGAGTTTCTTTTTTATGTTCTCCTTGTTCTAACTTGTGTTGCTAGTCAGAGATTTGAGTTTAATCCAAAAACTAGTCAGAGCTTTCAGTATTTAATTTTTTTTTAAAGTTTAGATTGAGATTTTTTCAGAATAAGTTATCTCAAAACAATTAATTTAAAAAAATCAAACAACTGATTAGGAGAAATATGGTGAATAAACGTCATTCTATTTAGTGGTAGTATAGTCTAGTTTTTAATTTAACTTCAGTTTTTATATCGCATATTGGTATTTTTTATTGCAAAAATGTTAAATTTTGGCGGTACCATGTGTCTCTGAAGACAATTTTAATATATTTTTGTGCATTTGTATATATGAAATCTCTGTCTAAGTTTTGGATTTGGAGATTTAGAATCTGTGTGATTACTAATTGGTCGCTCGAAAGTTATAACTTCCTGAATTTTCTTTTCTTTCCAAAGCAAATCTCTCATTAATTTTCATTTATTTATATATTTTATTATTGACGTTTCGGATATCTGTTCATCATCTGGTCCAATCGAAAATATTATTAGAAAAATTGGATCTTATTAGCTTTTTAAAATCATTTCCGAATCTACACCATTCATAACCATATCACATGCTGTTATAGTGATAACAATTATTGTATGGAATAAGAAAAGCCAATCAGTTTTATATAATTACCTTAAAATATTATATACTCCATATATTCTCTTCATGAGACGTCTTATTATTTTCTTTTTTTTATAACTGTTATTTATTATTCCAGGAATTAATGTTTCACTATCATATTTAACAAAATTAATTTTTTCTATAAATTATAAAGAAATTATGAATTCTTCTTACAATACAAGTTTCCACCTGAGTGTACAAGCTGTTCCACACAACAGCTCACCAACAATCATATTCTTGTAGAGTGCAATATTTTCACCTAGAAAATAAATATTAAGCAATAAACAAGGCATCGAATAATTATTCGGAAATAACGAACGATTTTACTTAACTAATTTGTATTAATAAAGTGTTTTTATTAACTAAAATAACAAATAAGATCACCATTGAGAACTTAATCTATTGTCATATGACTCCATAATCATAAACAATTTAGTAGATATGTGCATACATATTTACTCATGTTTTACTTAATTGGCTCATTAAATTCTTAATTATTTTTTATTTAATTATCATTCTCCAACTATTTACCTAATTACTCAAAAATGTGAACAGCACCTTAGTAAATATAACATCGAATTACCGTGTTCCGATAAATAGTATGATATTACACATGCATGAATAAGAAAAAATTTGTATGACTCTATGACCAACCGTGAGACAGGGTCACCACAGGCTGCACCGCAAATATCTGAACTACCCGTTGCTTTTTTTCTTAAGCATAATAATATTTATATTTTTTTAGTTTAAACGGTTACATTGAATCCTAATTTTTTTTTTTTTTAGAAAATATCTTCAAGATGTGATAAAAAATGTTATTTTTTGGGGTAGAGAGAAGGAGCATAGTTTAAGTGATTAAAAAAACCATTGCAATTGTATTGCACAATTGTCATTAAATAGTCAATATTATTTAACAAGCATCCATTGAAGTTGTTACAATTTCAATGAGAAAATAAATCAAAGAAAAGCATCAATTTCAGTCAAAATTATCCTATTTTCTCACTCTTCGTATTAATATTATATATTTTAATTATAAATCAATTTAACCCCATTATCACTTTCTTATCACCAGACAGTAAATATTGTTGTGATATTAAGGTTAAATAGGATTGTACTTAAAAGTTATAATATTGATGTGAAGAGTGAGAAAATAGGGTAATTTTGACTGGAACTGATGACCTGGCCAGCAAAAAAATTTTAAATTATTGATGTGAATGAAAATTTATATCTACATTTGTCCTTGAGGATGGCCAAACGTTGAACTTAATTTAAAGAAATAAAGAGTTTCGAGACTTAAAACGGTCAAGTGTGATTCCGACAAAATCTCCTCCTTGCACAACGGTTGGTCTATTAACAGTACTTCCTTACTAAGTACTGCTCCCCTGACCCTTCATGGGGGTACAGATTTCAGAATTCATTGGTACAGAGTTTTTTTTTTTTTAATTTAGTCAGTTATATACGTATCATCAGTTTATACATATTTCGCTTATGAAAGTAGTTTTACTAATAGGATCAGGCCACACCTTCGGCACAAAAAAATATTTTATGATAAGCATAAATTCGGATACTTTATGACAAGGCACAAACCAGAGGAGATAACTTTAGCTTCGGCTGAACACGATTTTATAGATCATAACTCTCCGAGGAAATACTCGAAATAAATAAAACATTCCTTCATGAATATGTTTTATGGCAAAAACATAGAATAAACCAATCCACATTCTAATATTTCCCGCTCTAAACTGGTTTCAACGTAGTACAACCAACATACCAGTTTTATGTTATTCTTTACAATGTACCTACCGTTGTGAACAATGTCTCTTTTATTCTGTTATCGAATTAATTTATAACAGACAGAAAAACAATGGGGCATTTGCAGTATTAAAAGCTATTCCTAATTTCAATTTATGTACGTTGAATTAATAATGGTACTGTTTTAGTCACTCAATAAATTATTAATAACCAATAAATGCTTTTGAAATAGCATTAATTATAATTAAAAACCGGATTTTCTGTAAAAACCCAAAATGTGTAAAACTGTGAACAAAACCACCCAAATCAAATTTATAGTGCATTTTTAATATTAATATGCATATGGAAACCTTATCTAAACTTGTTTCAATCAAAGTAAACTCGCTAAAAGCTTGCCTTGCTTTTTTTAAATATGAACAAAAACTAAACTACTTAGATTAAACCTAACCTAATTAACACTACCTAATATTTTATCAATAATTGAAGACCTTAGTGGAAGCTGAAAATTTATTAATTTTTTATTTTTATCATGAAGACATGGAAAATTCAATTTTAAATTTCTTTAAACTACCTTAACTTCGTGCAATAGGAAAACTAACCAATGATAGTTAAATACCTCATTCTACATAACGCAGAGAGGAGAATTTATATATCTTAATTCAAGGATTAAACTTCAAATATTCCATGTGACATTGCGGAACTCTTTATTTATCTGCAATACAATATTGTAATTTGAAATTTCATTTTCAGCAACGAAATAAGAAGCTATACCAAAATGTTTAAACATAACTTTTATTTTCTGAATCTTAATATTTTCAGTAAAAATCGAAGCTATGCTTGAGGTCTATTCTCCAATCATTATTATTCTTTATTTATATAATTATAATTTAAGCTTGAGAAATTAGTGATATTGTAATGAATGTCAACTTGTAATTTATTAATGGTCATGCTGCTTCAGCATTACTTCGGTTCGTCTCCACCTTCCTTTGATCGCAGGAATTAGCGGGCCAAACTGGAACTCGTGGTTGAGATAGGAATAATTGAGCAAGTACCATGAATAAACTAACTGAACATTAATATTTAGTTTCTTAACCCCAATGATATATTTTTAATTTTTTTTTTCTAAAAATTCCAAACCAATTGTAAATTTTAGCAATGATTTCATAATTATACTTGAAAATGAACAAAAATGGAATTTCGAGAAGAATATACTAAAAATGTGAAAAATTCAAAGATTAACCCCTAGTAATGCAATATAAAAGTTGCATTAGTAAAATAATTTTCATGATTAGTGTTGGCTAAATCTTAATAAAATATACAAAAAAAAATGCAATTGAAATAAAAACTGTAATCTTACTGTATCATGTTTATATTTAAATCAAAAGTAAAATAGAAACATACACTTAATAATTTAAAATAAACTTTGGAATGTTGAAATTTTAGTTTCTGATTTTTTGAATTCTAGAAAAAGTGTACATATGTTCATTATCCAAATTAATCTAAAATACACAAGAGTAATTAAAAAGACCCCAATTTTGTTAATATATATTGGCAAATATCATAAAACTACTATTCTTAGGAAGATAGATGTTATAAACCACTTTATTTCGCGATATAATAACGAGTAAGCAATTTAGAATCAAACCTTTACGTTCAATATTAACCGAGACTCAGTTTTTCAAACACCAACATTTTTTCCAAACAGATTGATTATGAATGAGTTATCGCATTATTTGGTGAAATATGATTAATTTGAAGTATTTTATTTCTTTAGCTCAGGTTACAATTTTGAATTTAACCAACAGCAAAAATTTATCTTGAGACAAGTTCAACACCTCAGTAACATTTTATCAGATGTCTAGTAGTGTTTAATTTAAAGCTGGCTGAATACATCAATAAGTAGTTTATAATGATAATTTTTCTAGTAACAGAAGTTTGGATGGCATTGGCAAAAATATATTCTAATGATAATGATTTCTCGTTATAGGAAAAAAATTTTGATTTAAAAAATCTACTTTTCGGGATTTGTCAGACATACAGATGTCCAATTGAAGCTAGTTAAATTTACCGTAACGTATTATATCATAATTATCTTCGTTGAAGTAGTAGTTTTGATGACGTATGCCAAAATTCATATTCACAAAATTTTAATTAATCTTATTTTTAATAATAAATCTTTGAAAAATTTATCGGAGGAACATTGAAGATATGGCTCGAATTTCAGAAAATTTACCATCTTAAAAAAAAAAATTTAGTTAATAATGCTTAATTTTTCAAAAAATATTTTTTTTTATGATATTTGTAAAATAGATTCTCAAAATGATAAGTTTACATTTGTTGGAGAAACATATTGGTTTTAAAAAACTGTATCTCAAGAACCATTGAGCAAGAAGAATTCTATAAATATGGAATAGAGTCTTGTATCTAACTAGAGTTCTAATGGAAACTCATTAAACTCTATAAAGTAGTTTATAGTGATATTAATTACAGCTTCTTAAAATATCTTAGGATTTATTGGTGCTTAGCCTAAAAATATATGCCGGCCATTTTGAAAAAAATTAGGCATAAGAACACATGGGTAGGTTAAATTTTTATCATAGATTATTTGAACCTTTTTACGTATCAATTCAGAAATAAATATAATAGTTAATATTTACTTCTAGGTACAGCAAAATTTTAAACTATTTTTACTAAAATATAGATAATGCAATTTTTATTCGAGACAGGTTTGTTTAGTAGTTATAAAAAATCATGCATATGGTCTCAACATTTTTTTTATTATTTTAACACTCCAACTTTTCGGCCAATTTAAAGGATCTATCTATAATTTTTTTTAAAACAATCTATTCATTATAAATTTTAAAAAGCCATTAAAAATTATATTTCCTACAATATTGCACTATCACAGCCATAACCATAGGTCATAAACATAATTGTAGACCATATTGCTTTCGTCAAATTATTTATTGTTAGCCATTAACACATTAACTAGTTTGCAGTATTTAGTATCACATTTTATAGTATTTAGCATTACATTAATTTATATTTAGTGTCACATTAACTAGTTTATAAATTAGCTATAAATATAATTATTGACCATAAAGAATTATGTTAATATGGAATAGAGTATTATATCTGACTAGAGTGCCAATTGAAACTCATTAAACGCTCCATAAACTATTTTATAGTGCTATTAACTTCAGATTCTTAAAATACCTTAGGATTTATTGGTGCTTAGCCTAAAAATATACACCAGCCGTTATGATTAACTGTCATATTAGGCCTATACAACACCAGGGCGGGGTAAACTTTTATCATAGTTTTCATAGAAGCTTTTTTAGTTTCAATCCATTAACAGAAATTAGTTTACACTTACTTCTAGGTATAACAAAAATTTGAACTATTTTTACTAAAAACCAACTAAAAAAATGGTTTTGAGGGATTTAATGGATCAATTAAATCCGTCAAAACCATTTTTTCTAATGTATGCTACATGGGGGTAATTCATTATAATTATACATAAAATACTCCCTTTTTTCCCAATATTTTTTGAATCAGGATAAAATTAAAAGCAATATCATACAACATTGCTTATGGATTTTTTGGATAAATGTTCCAAGATATTTTTAAAACATTTAAAAGTGGAAAGTAACAAATAACATGTATGCCATACCCACTTATAAACCAGGTCATCCTTGTCTGTATAAACCAGATTATTACTACACCCGATTTGAATGGAGGGTCTAGGGTCATCACCCTTACACTTGGACGGTATGAGTTGTCTCCAGCAAATGGACGGGCTTCACTTATCCAACGAGGGGCAGGCATAATCCCCTAGGGATCGCGTGCCACGTGTTCCTCTTTAGTGAGCAGTCATCCGTTACCAGGTTGCGGTCACCCGGGCGAAAACAGAATCCTGTATACATGTGTGTTTATACCAGTATATATACATTAACCAAATTACACTGTAGGAATCTTTTATAATTGTTTGTATATGTCCTTATTATTTTGGACTCAAAGGAATCAAAATTTAAATGAAAATTTAGAAAAATATGATAATTTTACAAAAAAATTGTAGAGTAGTTATTTTTTTTTAAAAAGAAGCTGTCTTTTATTAAATACAATAATTATTACATAGCTGTATAGACCCTTATACAATTTATTTTTCTTTCCTGCTTATTAATTTTGAACTATGTTTTACATTTTGAAAACACACATCACATTAATTAATAATAATCATGAATGGTAATATGATATTAAAGTAATACAAAAGTATTTATTTGGGGCCGTCCATGGTTCAGATAGTTAGTCGCAAATCTATCAGTCTGAAATCTGCGGGCAGCGCCGGATCGAATCCGGCCTGGGGCGATGACAAAATGAAAAAATTGACCCACTATGGTTAGAATAGGTTGGTCACCTATAGATAACTAGGCAAACATCACCTTCGCTGTGGGTTGCCTTATATTAATAAAAAATATATATTTATTTACATTTAGTACATCATTTGATAAAATGTACCAGATAAATGGGTTGCTATAAAATATCATTACATTATAAATAATTACCTAAAATATCTATGACTAGCTGAATTGATGGTAAATGCCGTGGCGTGCTGTTGACATATCAATAGATTTGAAGAGCTCATCTTTCTTCTGCTTTTTTAAAGGACTTCCTTTGGTCGAAGTCCATCCTCTTTCCTCTTCTAGCTGCCAGTTTCGAGTCCCAGGTACCTCTTCCTCTTCTAGCTCGGCCTCCAGCCCCCTCCCAGTAGATTGTCGGGGCGTCATCTTTTTAGGATTTGTTTCCTCATTAGGTGCGCCCACGAAGAATAAGTTACAAAGGGCATCAAGTTTTTGGGATAAACTATAATTGACTTTCCTCTTGACAAGTCAAGCCGTTGAGACCTGGTTTAATGGATTTTTTCCCTTCAACATCTTGAACCCATTATACCATTTGGAAAGGTCCCTTTTTTGAAGCGTTGAATCGCTTCTTTGTCTTGGGATCAGATACCAACGCAAATGGTCAGACAAAGACATTTTTAATATCGAGAGGGCTAATAAGTAACAATAATTGTTTACAAAACTCAGGTTGTTGTTTTCATTTTGTAATACTTGTAAATTTTTTAAGTTTGTTGGCTTATTAAAGCACTATATAGCACCTATTGCATGATAGGTCTTAGTGCTGAGTTATAAAATATATATTTTTTTTATTTATTTATTTATTGATATTTACAACTGTATAAAAAATGCAACAAGTAAATTTGATCATAATGATATGATACAGCATGTAGAGAACTACTCAGTAGTAGAACTCTAAAAACAGTTTACAATGTAAGGTCACGAGGCCATCTTCTTTTCAGGCGCCTCGGAGGATTGCCAGGAATGGAAGGGGAAGCAAGGTTAGAAACTAGTGGGTTTGGGTGGTTAGGGAGTTTATTATGGAAGGAATAATATCGGGTTTGGGCTAGATCGGTTACATAAGGAACATTTACGTCTTTATGGATGGTTTTATTAGTGACAAAATAAGGAGCATTGAGGATTTTACGAAGGATTTTGGATTGTAAAGATTGTATACGAGAGGAATTCGAAGGTTTAGTGGAGCCCCAAAGCTCAACTCCGTATGTCCAGATGGGCCTTATTTTTGTCATGTAGATCAGTCTTTAGTAATGAGTTGGAAGTTTAGACCGTTTGTCTAGTAAGTGCTGTAACAGTGGGAATCTGCGTGCAGTTTCCTGTCTTTTCAGTGTTGTGTGAGGATTCCAGGTTTGTCGTTTGTCAAGATGTAGTCCAAGATAACGAATCTGTTCTACAGGGGTAAGAGCCACATTATTAAAGTATACTGTAGGGCAGTCGGCAGCTTTACGACGAAGAGTAAATGTGATTTGATGGGATTTGTTGGGATTTATTTTTATCCTACAATTTCGACACCATTCTTCGAGGATTGTGATGAGTTATAGAATATCAATTATATTTTGAGAATGAATTTATTTATTTTTTGAATATGGAAACTTGTGTTTCCTTATTTTAAATTAATATGCTAGTTGAATTACAGTATATTGTCTAACGTGTCTCCTAAGCATTTTACTGATTTGGCAATAATGAAGGTTCTTTTTCAATGTTCAGTTGTAATCCCATTTTTTAAAGGTACATAGATGTTTTATTTTAAAAGCTTCTTTTGTTTTATTAAGATAGTATCAATTTGGTAATATGAGCATTTCTAATGCTAAGACGTTTTTTGTTAAAATATTTGAATTTGGGATATTCATTTATGATTAAATTTAATAAAATTAGTCAATAACCTATAAAATATAATTTAATTAGGGGACCATTATGCACCAATCAATTAATTGTTATAATAAAGTTTTAAATTGCCTATAATTATCACAATTTCACTTATTCTAACTCTATTTATTTTACACTGCCTATTACACTCTATCACTTTAACTACAATACAATTGTTTAGCCTACATCACATATCAGGTTTTCTATATTTCCAATTTTATTTTAGTATTAAAAAATCTACATAATTTAACTGTATGTTATTTATCTTATCACAAATTTGAGCATAATGTTGGTTCAGAATTCTTGTTTCTAATCAGGAATTAACAGTATAATTAATATTTTCCGATGTATAAATTGCTCCTAGCATTTTTCTTTTCAAGGTATTTTTTCTTTTTGTAACGCCATTGTATTTTCAAAATCAAAAATTTGTTTATTTTTTTATACAAGTTCCATCAATGCTGTTTCATTTGGGTCTTTGTCCTTCTTTTTCACATCTTTACTTATTATGCTGATATATTTTTTCTTTCAATAATTATTTTTCTTCCATATATATTCCTGGGCAATTCTAAAAACCTGTTTGATTCAACCTATTGCAATTTTGTCCTTTATTTTGTTGTGGTAATTTTTATTCTTATTGCTGGGTCTATGAAATAAGCAGTATTCAGCCACGTCATGTTCTTTGAAGGATCTCTGTATATACTCAGATTAATCTTTTACGTAATTACACTCATAAAACTTCATACTGACTAGAACTTACAATTTTCTTTAGATTAGTAATTGCAATTATTTAAGCACAACTGGTAATTGTTATCGCGTACTACAATTAAAATCACAATTTTTCATCGAGTAGTTGCATTGATTAATTAAAATTACTCGTAATTTTATTTCTGCATTTTCAAATTGGAGTAATTGTAATTTGTGTTTCATCAATTTCAAATTACAGTAATTATAATTGACATTTTTGTTTGCCCAACACTTATAGTCAATCTGGGTTAAGGAACATAAATCGGAAATTGGTCGAGCATGAAGGAGGTATGACTAATTGTCATGTCGAACATGGAGTAAGGGCGAAAAATGCGGTTGGGATGCCTGGTATTTCCTTCAAAAAAATTAAATAAAAAACCGACCCTGCGAACCCTCCCTACCAAACGAGCCAGTACACTTTGTCGGGGCATTTGGAATTCTCGCAATCGTTGCTATTTTTTTTTTACCTTTTCCGTTTTTCAAGTATGTTCGGTGCTATGAGTAACAATTAAATGTTATCGTACAGATAAAATGTTATTCAAATAACCCCTTATTGTAATTTTCTAACAAATAAATCTAACGTATTTTTTTAATACTCTTTACAAAAAACATAAATTTATTTTAATAATTATTTTCATACCCATACTTTTCTTAACTCTAAACATATTTCTTCTAATCGATGAAACGTATATCGATAACACTCCATTTTCTTAATTTAAGGAAAATTCCTTTTTTTGTATTTCAAAAAAGATATAGTTTACAAAAATAATATCGTATAGGTGAATTAATTATATATTAAATGAAACTATGATATAATAATGAAATGAAAAAAAAAGTTCATCATTCTGGGACAACTACTTCCCTTTAGAACAATTACAACGGTAATTTTAATTTTATAATAACATTTATTGGTTATAAACAGTGCGGCCACACTTAATTATAACTTATATACAGAGAGAAAAAAATAGATTAATTAAAAAACTGACTGACTTTATAAAAACAAAAACAAAAAGTTAATTACATAACATCTGCACTATTATAATAATAAGTCAGATTGGTGAAGCAAAAGGTAATTAAATATAAGTGATTTAAACGAGGGAAAGGTCGATAACTGACGTACGTTAGAAGGAATGGAGTTCCATGTGCGTATCTCTGGTGATCCCAAAAATAAATCGTACTGTGCAATTCATTAGACGTTTAAGTTTAGATTCGAAATTACCTGAGAGTCCACCATATACCATGCAGCCATAGTCAAAGTGGGGGGAAACAAGAGAGGAAACTAAGAGTGGAGGGGTTTTAAGTGGAAGGAGATAACAGATTATATTGAATTGCTTTAAGGTAGCTATGGTTCGACGGGAAATTTGGGCAATGTGTGGTTTCCAGGATAAAGTTATGAATATATAATATATATGAATATAAAGTTATGAT
>NW_027111842.1:93293-99051 GCF_000696795.3 Halyomorpha halys
TGCTAAAATAAATTGATTTCTAGTTGTTCGGACAATAAGTTTGATTTATGAAAAACTTCATTTCAGAAACCATTTGACATACAGATGTCTGCCAGTGCTCAAATTATAACTAGTTAAATTTACTATGAAATAGTTAATAATGTTTATCGTTGTAGCACTAGTCGTTTTTTATGATATTTGACAAAATAAACTCACAAAATGTTAATTTCTAGTTGTTTGTTTAAAATGTCTGATTTTTAAAAATATATATCTCTAGATCCATAGGACACAAATATGTCTGCTAACATTCAAAACAAAGGAAATTTGACTTACTATAAAACAATTTTTGACACTTATCTTTGTAGGGGCAGTAGTTTTTATGATATTCACATATAAATATAAATTTGGCAAATAAAAATTTGTCCAACCAACTATAAATCAATTTATTTTAGCAAATTTCATGTAAACTATTACTCCTACGAAGATAAACATCATAAACTACTTTATAGCTCATTAAACTAACTTTAATTTGAGTGCTAATAGACGTTTGTACATCAAAGCGTTTTTGAGATATAGATTTTTCAAAATAAGTTAACTAACTACTGATCTTTCAGTACGTACCATACAAATTAAAGGTTTTAGAGAAATATATAAATGAATTTTAATTTTTCTCAGAATAACATTTCTTGGACCTATATATATTTATATTATATAATAATATAATATTATATAACAATATAAACATATGAAATATATAATATGTATAAATTTCAACTGAAAATAGGCTATAAAAGATAATACATATTATGAAGTTATAGTTACACCAACTTCTAACAATGAATTATTTTGGTAATACTCGGTCGAAAGATATTATACACGTGTCCGGGTAGTACAAAAGCCGGGTAGAAAATAAAGGCAGTTATCTCACCCCAATTTTCGATTACTTTAATGAAAACTAAGTATAATTACTAGTCAAAATTGATGAGTCTGCCAAGTATAGGTAGGAGGAATAAAAAATGGCCACTGTTTTAAAATCTTAAAAAACATTAATTATTCATTCGTAGCTCTATATCTTAAAAACTACCAGCAATACTAGAAAACCTAAGAGCACATTGTTTAAAGAAGAGTAAATTTGCTGAAATAATGAACTATGTGAGGTATAGATGTCTATTAGCACTCAAATTAATGCTAGTATAATGGACTATAAAGACGTTTATGACCTTTATCTTCGTAGGAATAGTAGTTTTAATGATATTTGCTAAAATAAATTGATTTCTAGTTGTTCGGACAATAAGTTTGATTTATGAAAAACTTCATTTCAGAAACCATTTGACATACAGATGTCTGCCAGTGCTCAAATTATAACTAGTTAAATTTACTATGAAATAGTTAATAATGTTTATCGTTGTAGCACTAGTCGTTTTTTATGATATTTGACAAAATAAACTCACAAAATGTTAATTTCTAGTTGTTTGTTTAAAATGTCTGATTTTTAAAAATATATATCTCTAGATCCATAGGACACAAATATGTCTGCTAACATTCAAAACAAAGGAAATTTGACTTACTATAAAACAATTTTTGACACTTATCTTTGTAGGGGCAGTAGTTTTTATGATATTCACATATAAATATAAATTTGGCAAATAAAAATTTGTCCAACCAACTATAAATCAATTTATTTTAGCAAATTTCATGTAAACTATTACTCCTACGAAGATAAACATCATAAACTACTTTATAGCTCATTAAACTAACTTTAATTTGAGTGCTAATAGACGTTTGTACATCAAAGCGTTTTTGAGATATAGATTTTTCAAAATAAGTTAACTAACTACTGATCTTTCAGTACGTACCATACAAATTAAAGGTTTTAGAGAAATATATAAATGAATTTTAATTTTTCTCAGAATAACATTTCTTGGACCTACTATATAGGAATTGAATTTTGGTTTCTGTGATCCCGCATAAAAGTATTGAATCTAAAAGTTACTCATATGCGTTAGAAGAGACGAAATTCATCTTTCCAATAGTTATAATTATGTTAAATTTCGATAGCACTATGGGGATTTATGAATTTATTTCATGAGCAAGGTTTATCGGCTAAAAATATTATCTAAAAATCAAGCCTAATAACTTATAATTTTTAATTCGTATTTAAATCTTTCTATAAAAGTCTAAGAACGAATACAATTTTTTTGGTCTACTTCCCTGGACCTTCTGTTTTTGTAATTTTTTATGCATTTAAGCTCATTTATTACAATAAATTATATTTTGTTCTTATTCTAAATGAAAAAAACAAATCAAGTAGTATATAATAACCATTAAATACATGTAGAGCAAAGGTAGCGTACAATAACAGGAAATTTCTAAAATATTGTTTTTCTCGGCTCCTGGGGCACATTGGCTAAATCCCTCGGACACATGCCTAATATTTATGGAAGAAGTATCACCAAAAAAAAGATTCATTGAAATCAGTGATCCGACGTGCGTAGCCTCCCCTTGTAATTGAATGACACAGTATTTGTTTGCAATGTCTTTAAGTGTTGCGGGTTAACATCTACTTCCTCCTTCCTTGGTGCTTTAAAAATAATACATTCTTTGCATTGATCAACATATTTCAACACCAATTCCAAATTTTCAGTAATAAGCAAGTAATTCTAATCAATATTAATACGTATGTGTATGCACTTGCTTTCCTAGAATTTTCGGATTTGAAACGAGTTCGGTACATGATGTATGCCGTGCAGCTGTCGAAGGTAAATTGTGTCCATATGAGGTATTCAATTATTTTAAGTAAAACTGTAAGACAGGTATTTATTGGATGTATTTCGATTTTTCTATAGTATGTTGCTGAAACAGAAATTTATGTATAAGTTTTCGCTAGGTTTGTAAGGAGATTATTATTTAATGAAAATATTATATCTGTATCTGATAAATTTGTAGTCTGTCTATTTAAGTCCCTTATTTACTGAGAATATTTCAAGTATATATTTTTCTCAATTTAAATGAAGGATGCTTAAATTGTATTATATAGTTCTTTATTTCTGTGATCAATCCTTAAATATTAGTTGCTTAAAGAGAAAACATCCACATAATATAATTTCGATCGAGAAAAAAAACCGTTTTTCAGATACAGAATAATCAGTCAAAACATAGTTTTTTTATTTAGAAGTGACCCCTGAACGTTCATCCAAAGAAGATTAATATGACTCTTCGGAAAGAGATGAACTTAGATCGCAACCCAAATATTGACCCTTCATCTACACAGGCAGTGATAGAAGCCACAGTAGAAGAAATAAGAAATAGAAGGCGAAGCTGAAATACTGTTTCAAAAATCCAAGATATGAAAGATCAAAACAATATTGAAAAATGTATTGCGAAAAAAATGACCCATGTATAAAATAATTGTCCTCATCTTTGGAGAAAATTCTTAAATAAAAGATGGATGACCAAAAGATTGCAAAATTCTTTTATAAACAAAGAGTTGAGATATTCGATTATTAGAAATTGGATCATATATCTGTAACAACACAAAAGTAAGAACGGTTTGGGCTCCGTAAAAATTTTATTTTTTCCTATATCATATACAATATATATAACAAAATCTCACCGCAAATGTGGAAAGGCCATCTTTGGAAAATTGAAGGGTATTGTTGTATAAATTATGTCTTAATTGTGTATATTGTTTAAATAATATTCATAACCGAACCCATATTTTTTCAGCCAGTGATATCCTTTCCTCCTGATGCTTGGACAATCGCTCTTTTCTTCGTCACTCACCTCAGTAGTAATGTTAGCTTAACTTTTCTCCTCAGATTCTGATTCAGATTCCATCACAGGGACATCTTCCATCATTGTTGAATTCTACACTAATCTGTAGGATTTTTAGCAAAATATGCTCTGAGCTAGTTTCATTGGTGGGT
Source organism: Halyomorpha halys (assembly GCF_000696795.3). Taxonomy (NCBI): domain Eukaryota; kingdom Metazoa; phylum Arthropoda; class Insecta; order Hemiptera; family Pentatomidae; genus Halyomorpha; species Halyomorpha halys. The sequence continues at coordinate 97,199 of NW_027111842.1, forward strand.
CCAACGCTTATTTCTGGGGAAATCCCCTTATTCTTCGTCTTCTCTCCCCCTTGCAGTGTTTCAAGAAAATTTCATATTACATAAACTATGTATCCTATAAATAATAAGTTTCGTACATTAGTAATTACAACGAAAACTCAATATTCAAATAAAAAAATATAAAAAAGCGAAAATCAGTTATTTTATAATCATCTAATTATTATACTATAGAAATAGAATAGCACTTATGGTTTGATAAATTCTTTTACTGGAAAAAATATTCGTTCATAAATATGGTTAAAAAATTATTACAAGAACATATCACAGCATTTATGATTTGTTATGACCCCCTTCTAAGACATTTCTGACTTAATCATGTATATCTAGAGGGTACCACTCTATTCTAACACCATGGTGGGGGAAGGGGAAGTACAATTTTAATTTTGTAGGAACACCACAGAAATAATAGTCGACCCCCCCAGGCCGGATTCGAACTGCCGCCCCTGCACTTTATAGGTTGCAAAGACTTCCCTACAACTCCCTGAGCTACTGAGGACCCCTGGTCTTAATGGTACTTAGCCCGTTTGGGATCTATTGATAACTCACCTGAAATACATTTGTAACATCCAGATTTTGGAGTCCCTCAATAAAAAATCTTTTATAATTGTCACATCCTCTTATATCCTCACCACTTAAGTTGTTGACTTAAAAATCGAACTCATTTTCTTTTTAGACTTATTTATTGATATTTACAACTGTATTAAAAATATATACATGTAAATTTGATGTTAGTTGGGGAATCTACCCATTTAAAGAACTCCAATAAAATTTCTAAAGGAAAAGATATCGAGGTCATCTTCTTTTAAGACGCTTTGGAGGATTATCAGGTAATTGAGGAGAAGCGAGGTTAGAAACAAGTGGGTTTGAGCGGTTGGGAGGTTTATCATGGAAGGATTTGTAGTTGGTTCTGCCCAAATCGGCAACATATGGAACATTGAGCACCTGACTTGATTACTTGATTTGTGACAAAGGATTTTAGATGGTAAGGATACAAGAGGATTGGAGGATTGAATCTTGGATACCAGAGGAAATTGATTGTTTAATGGAGCCCCAAAGCTTAACTCCATAAGTCCAAATAGGCCTTATTATTGTCACATAAATGAGTCTTTTATAATTAGTTGGAAGTTTAGATGGTTTGTTTAGTCAGTAAGAACTAGATCTTAAAGATGAGAATCATTGTAGAACAAACGTTCTAGAAGATAGTCCAGTTCTCTGTATTACCAATCTTGAAAATTAAGTACATTCTTTACACGATGCTGGTGAGCGAGTTCGTAAACCGATTATGTAAGCACGAAACTGATCTTGTGTATCCACTAATTTTATATACAAGTTATGCTCAGCTTTCACATTATTTATGGTTGAAATGGTGAAAAAGTTTTCGGCAAAGAAGTTATTGAGCTAGTTGTCACATAAATCATACACTAACAGGGTGTCCCGGAAGGTAGTGCCGAGATAGGGAATGCCTCTTGAGCTGTATCGGAATTTCATTAGGAGGGTCTTCCTCCTGTTCCAGGGATGCCTAACCTCGTCCCCCTCCTCCTATCGATTCGAATATTTAAGTCACGATTAGCCACCAAAAATCTAAACGTCGGTCTATCTCAATAATGCTGTTATCAATTGTCCTTCCTCGTTACGATTTTATTATTCCATTATAACATTTTGGAGTGATAAATCACATTGTACAATGATTTAATATTATTATGATTTATTTTACTTAATACGATTGGATACATAATTATAAGTCTGGATCGTTTTGACTTGTTTTATCATCAATTTCGAACCACACTTCTTAAAATGATCCTTGTATATATATA
>NW_027111843.1:0-2704 GCF_000696795.3 Halyomorpha halys
TCTTGTCGTTTCAGTCTTGTATGTGGAATCCAAGTAAGTCTCTTGTCAAGATGGAGTCCTAAGTATCGAATCTGTTCAACAGGCGATAAAAAAAAAAACTAAATTGCATTTAAAGTAAGTAGAAATTTGTCTTGAACAAGTGTCGGAAATTCAAAATTTTTAGGTACCGCATGGAATACTGCTTTCAAAAGTTGGGTCTGGAAATTTATTTTCTTCATGAGCCTATATCTCGAAGACTTAATAAGTGATTTAAATAAGAAAAAATAGTATTGAACATATATGTTTCTTATCTAGCCATACCTCGCTTCAATCCACCTTATCCTGAAACACAGTGTATGAACTTAGTATGCATTTCACAACCCTTAGATTACGCCTATGTTATTCGATCGCGACACAAAAATAAACATAAAAAGTAGATATTATATACTGAAAAGTTGTTCACCTCTGGTATAACATTTCAATATTTAAAATTTAGTCCATGAAATATGTAGGTCTTTGTTAGTTTCATTGTTCTTGTTTACGCTAGGTGTAATATTCCATTTCAACATTTTTGTTTTTTAATGGCAATATTGTTGATATATTGCTGCAACGTAAATAGTTTCAGCTACTACTACTGAATAAGTATGCGTCACACTCCAGGAACATGTGCGTCAGAGAGGAAACGTAAAGCGATGGACAAGAGGCACTTCCCCTCATCAGAGGCTAACTAGATTAGACCTAGCGCTAGGCACTGTCATCGTGATCAGCTTCTTACAGTACAAGAGCCAAGAGGAGAAAAAAGGCAGTTAGTTCACCCCAGTTTTTTATTACTTCAATATAAGCTATGTATGATTAAAAGTAAAAATTGATGAGCCTGCAGGGTATAGGTTGGGGGAATAAAAAATCGCGGCTGTTTGAAAGCGATAAAAAAATTAATTTTTCATTCGGAGCTCTATATCTTAAAAAGTAGGAACAACAAAAGAAAACCCAAGAGAACGTCATTTAAAGATGAGCAAATTTGCTAAAATATGAGCCCTAATAGAGATATTTACGTTAAATAGTTCTCGAGATATAGCTTTTTAAAAAGCAACATTTCATAAAAATGTTGTATAGGACGTACTGAAAGACCAGTAGTTAGTGAATTTATTTTGAAAAATCTATATCTCAGGTCCTATGTGACGTTCAGATGTCTGTTGGCACTCAAATTAAAGCTAGTTTAATGAGCTTTAAAGGAGTTTATGATGTTTACAAAAAGCAGAAGATTTCTAGAAGCCATATATATAACAAAAAATATACAAAACACAGTAAACTATAAAATTGACACTAAACACTTAAATACACATTACGCTGACATTATAAATAGACTTAAAATAAAAACATAAAAATCAGATGAAATAAACAGGTTTATGTAAAAAATCACTAAGTTTAAATTTGTTAAAATAAATTGATTTATAGTTATTCGAACAAATTTTCATTTGCCAAATTTATATTCATGTGTGAATATCATAAAAACTACTACCCCTACGAAGACAATTGTAACAAACTACTTTATAGTAAGTTAATTTTCCTTTATTTTGAGTGTTTTTAGACATATGTGTGTCTTATGGGTCTAGAGATATATTTTTTCAAATATCCAACTATTATTATCTACAATTAACTATTATAACTATATAACTATTGTACGAACAACTAGAAATTAACATATTGTGAGTTTATTTGGCCTAGATATTTATTTTAATAATTATATTTCAACTGTACTATTTAATTAAATGTATTCGAATTTCTATTAAACTAAGATTCGTATTAAAAAAATCTATGCTACCCAATAGATATTGCACTCATAAATAAATAAATCACTGATAACAGTAAATAAATATATATCACATGTTGAAATTTTAAAAATAAATCGGAACAATGACATCAATGTTTAAAATTACCAGACAGATTAAGGAGGCTTACGGTATCGATTATTAATTATCTGTAGATATCTTAAGCCGGTTTTTTTTGTTATTTAGTTTTTAATACATATGTAATAAACAATCTACTAAACCGACAATGACATCATGTTTTCGAATTAACATAGCAATTAATGCATTTAATTTCGATAAATAAATATTACTGAAGGTTTCATATTGTAGCGTAATTGTTGATGTTTAATACATTAGATGTTAGTTAAAATAAATAATTTAATTTCTATCCATTTTAGTCTCTTAAAAGTCCGACGTTTCGGCCAATTCGCCTATCCTTAGGGACAATCTACTTAATACAATTTTGGAACTAAATGATTTAAAACTCAACTTCATGCAGGCTATTCTGCTCAGGTCAAAACAACAATTTCTAATTAGTCAATTTTCACATTAAAACCAAAATTAAAATTCATTTATTACAGTCACTATTTGTTAAAAATAAAAAAAAAAAAAGTTGTGATAACATTTTTTACATTAGTGACTGTGATAAATGAATTTTAATTTTGGTTTTAATGTGAATATTGACTAATTAGAAATTGTAGTTTTGACCTGGGCAGAATAGCCTGCATGAAGTTGAGTTTTAAAATCATTTAATTCCAAAATTCTCTTGAGCTCTGCTCTACCCCTCACACGTGGGGGATAGAGTGGGCTCAGCGATCCTCAGGTCGATTCTGTAAATATTGTATATATTATTTTATCATTATGTTATTTTATTTATTTATTTTTCATACAGATAGTCTGATTATGTTCATTTGTCA
>NW_027111843.1:3034-3847 GCF_000696795.3 Halyomorpha halys
TTATGTACTTGTTATATACGGCGTGATCAATATTTTTTATTATTTACTAATTATATTAAGTCTTGATCATGTCATTATATATAATACAATCTTTATAAAAATTTGACTAAAAAAATACTAAAGAAATAATTATACTTTATGACACTATACCACATAAGGATATAGCTTTTCATCTTACATAAATTTGTGAGTTTTCACACACAGTGACATACTGACCATTTTTAGACCTGGTTATTTGGATTCAAGGAACCTCAAAATGTCGTAAACTTCTTTTTCGCCGTAGTTCCATTTACTATATATACGGTATATAGTGGTGGGGGTAGGCTCGCATTGCACTAGCAACTCTAAGAATACGAGTTCGAATCCGGCTGTGGGAGATAATTATTTTCTGCTGCTCTTAGTTAACCCTGTGGCTTCCGGAATCCTTTGAAGTCCACTCAGCCTCATTAAGTGGATAAAGTTAATTGGGTAAAAATCAAGCGTAAGCGTGATTCTGACCATATCACCTTCTTGCGCAACCGTTGGTCTAGTAACAGTGCTACCTTCATGGGTTGTAACGGTAGAGATTTAATTCTTTAATATAAGTAAATGAAAGTAAAAAATAAATAAAATGTGGTATGATCTTAGCATTTATGACCATATACCATTTATACCATGTATCAGAGCACTATGGTTGTTTTTTCTTACCCTTCATTAAATAGAATTAGTACTTCATACATATATAATAGATGATATGTATTATATTGCTATGTACTAGTAGCAGATTTACTTGGGATGCCAGGATAATCGCTGAAGGCAATTATCCAAAAATAA
>NW_027111844.1:0-601 GCF_000696795.3 Halyomorpha halys
AACTTTTTTTGTAATCATAGCTGTTGTGAATGTTTATTTAAAATTTGTAACTTATAGCGTTATAAAAGACTCTAATTTTTTTTCTCTAGTTTGACAGATGTGTGGCTTAGATGACCATCGTAGAGCACGAAAAAAATTTGATAATTTTCCTCTCTCTCTTTTACTATTATATATCACTCATTTAGAGTAGTGTGTGATTTGGTCAAACTTCCATTATTCTGAAACGAGGCCTAACTTTATGGGAATACCCTTGAAACAGGGGGAAATAATCACGCTGTTCCTAGATCCTGTAGCTTATATAGTGTGAGAATCACTAAGTATTTTTTTTCCTGACCGTTTGTTCTTCTTTTTGAAATTTAAACATAATTATCAAATTTTATTATACGAACTAGCTGATCGGAAGTAATTCCATATCGTGGAACGCCTGTTGGTGACTTCAATGCCCTCATTGAGCAGAGAATTAAATTTAAGTGACATCAAATGTAGGAAAATCATACTGGCAATGATGCGAATAGGTCATACTCCAGAACCAGTGTTATCTTATGGCAGGGGATTCTCCACCTGTATGCCAGACTTGCGAAATGCAACTTACTGTTAAACA
>NW_027111844.1:4049-4360 GCF_000696795.3 Halyomorpha halys
TCTAAATTGATGATTCCGTTAAATATAGGTAGGGGAAATAAAAAATGGCTGCTGTTCCAGAACGTTAAAAAGATTATTAATCCTTTTACGGTTATTGGGTCATAAAATCCTCTCTTGGCTATTCTAGGATTATTTGTACTTTATATGTTCTATTTATTGTTAATAAAGGTTATAATGTCGAATAAATTTTAAACATTTTTCTGCATAGCTCAAAAAAGATGTAATGATTCTCCTTATTTCATTGCATCCCACATTACTCATCCTTTGTGCTATAGGAGCTATATGAAAACTTTTTAAGTTTTATTCGACTA
>NW_027111844.1:5625-7445 GCF_000696795.3 Halyomorpha halys
GCTATCAGTTTCATACTAGCTCTCATCCACATTCAAATAGAGCATTAATGGTGAATTTTCTAAAAAATCTTTCTCAAATGTACCAAATTTTTTTTTTGCCAAACAACAGAACACAAACGTTTCTATGTTGAACAGCTGCCATCAGTAAAACTGTTGGATAATTAGCAGGAACATAATTACTATGTAAAATATAAATATACAATGCGGAGTACAATTTCGGGCCACGTTCCTATTTCTAATTTTTACGATTTATACATAACTAGTTGACCATCTTTAGTAATTATTATTGCTTATTTTTGGTATAATAATATTATTAACAATTTATCATTTATATATAATAGTATATACACATTTTAATAAAATATTTATCTGTTTGTTGAGTTCATAAGCAATGTTATCCGTTTCATAATTTTTTAAGATTTTCATATGTCCATTCTTGTCTCAGATTGTGTCACCTATTTATTTTAAATATAATTATTATACTTTTATATCATCTAGTATCTTGAAAGGTTTGTGATATAAATTAAACATTAATTCTATGTTGTACTAATCCATTATTAAAGAAAGCCTTCTGCTACAGTCTATAATAATAGATTGAAACCTGTTTGTATATAATACGTATCTATTCTGCTCATCGTCTTCTCTAATGTATATGTTTCTGTTTTGATTATAACTAAAACAATTACTATGATTTTAAAATTCTCCTGATTATTATTTAATTTGTTTTGAGCAATATTCGATAAATTAAAATATACATCCTTATAAGGATGTATAAAAGGAAAAAGTTAAGCTATTGAACTATCAGAAAAAAAAAAAAATTTAAAAGGAATTATAGAATAATTTCGAATAAATAAAATAAAATTACTAAGGCTTGGAAATGTTTTTTATATAAAGACCTTGAAAAAAATACATAGGTGACTGAAAATAATAATGACTTTGAGAATACAAGATTCTAAAATGGCGTACATCCATCAATTTTGAAGATTTCTGTATCCCTTTGACTATATTTCATATAATAAAAAGAATAAAATTTATCTAAATTTTTAGATGAAGTAATAAAAAGTATGATATTTAATGACTTTAAGCAGAGTATTAAAAAGTTGGCGTAATACAGTAACCTCAAATTTTTATTAGGTAAAGCTTATAGAGAAATGGAAGTTGATGAAACTATTGATGTAGGCACAATTATTTTTTGAGGTTTATATATATAAACTTTTATATAACCTATGTCCATAAACGTTCAATTCATGTGTTCATTCTTTAAATAAATAGACATAAACAATAAAAAAAATAATAACAAAGCATAAAACACTAATTAAAATAAGAAAAATTTAAAAAATCTCTTTCTTTTTTTCTATATATCTATAAAACAATTTTTCATAAAAGTTCAATACAAGCATTTATTCAATAAATAAATAGACATGAACAATAAAGCACACAACTTTAAACTGATATGGGATTTTTTTATTATTTAAAACTGTTTATTACAAGAGTTTAATCCATAAATTATTCATAAGAAGTAAAATAATTTAGAAACAAATTATATATAAATAACAATTACCGCATAACAATAAATTTCTATCATTCTTTTTTTTTTTTTACAAAAGTTTTTTTCTTCTCTTTAAATAAAGTTATTCATTCTATAATTCTTAAACTTCTTAGGAATAATTTATAGAATAAACGCTTGTAATGAACCTTTATGGAAAAAGGTAGGCATAAAAACTTTAAATAAAAATAAAAATTACGTCATTTAATTTAGTTATATAAGCTTTATTCCTATTGGCGTGCTGTACATGAATTTGGTAGCACTTGCACTATTG
>NW_027111844.1:7645-10220 GCF_000696795.3 Halyomorpha halys
CTCATACCAATATGCGTTGTGCTAGTCCAAATTGTTGGTCTGATAGTGTTTACCGCGTGATGTGCTACGAGTGCGAGAGATGTTACCACACGGGTTGTGTTGGATTGGAAGACAAGGACTTCAAAATATTTTTGTGCAGTGAGTGCAAAAAAGCTTTAAAAGAGGCTAAAGAAAATTCTCGTCTTCGTGATGTAATGAAAAACGGTGAATGTTCCGGCGCAACCAAGGACCCCAGCTTCATGGAGAGAGGTGCGTGTTCCTTGGACGGAGTTTCTAGCTCATCTACGAGCACAGGTTTCGCAGAGAGAGGTATGTGCTCCTTACGTGGACCATCTAGCTCATGTTCGGACTCTAGTTGTATGGAGGGAGACATATGTTCTTGGCACAAAGCTTACCAGAAGAACACTGGGATGCAGGAAGAAGGTTTCGATTCTCATGAGAAAAAATCATTCGCATCAAACGACAACGTAGTGTTTGATATAGTGTTTGATCGTGACTGTATTAGTGGCTCAGAACAAGATCCGATCCGCTGTGGTAATACAAAGTGTAAGTTAAAAGGGCAATACGTTTTGGTGTGTTTGAAATGCAAGACATTTTACCATTCTGAGACAATGCACATCTCTGGAGATTGCGTCCACAAAATGTTTTGGTGTAAAAGGTGTTGCCGTTTAGCTGTAGAAGAATCTGTTAGTTATTCAGAAGTCTCTGAAATAGTTTCTAAAATTGATGAAATATTTATTGACAGCAATAAATTAGAAGAAGTTCCAGGGAATAGAGAAGACCCAACATTTGATGAAATTGAAGACACAGTGACTGGACCCAATGACACTGGATCAGGATCTAACGGCCTTTATTCGATAACTGAAGAGGCTAATATAGAAACTGATATGGAATCCGAATGTAACGAAGATTATTTAGAACCCAGTGAAACTGGATCAAGTATCGATGACTCCGATGAAACTATATCCCTACCTGATACGGAACCTGAAAATTTTGATTCACGAACCGAAGACAATTATTCAGTTAATGAGGATTCAAGATACGATTCCTCAGAATCCGAATCTGATGAACATTTTTTAGAACCTAATAATTCTGATGACATTGATTTAAACCTTGAAGACCCAAACGCAAGGCCAGAAGATTCAAGACCTGAATCCACTGATTCGAGATGTACTTTTACATCACAACCTCTGAGCTATTATCCGACATCTGATCCAATAGCCCATGACACCGATTCAATTCCAGAAGATAATGATGCAAGCTGTACTTGTGATGACTCAGGACCTGAGAATTATTCAATGCCTGAAGACAATGATCCAAGCTTCGACGTCTTTCAATCAGGATCTGATGACCCAGAACCTGAAAATTTTGATTCACGAACCGAAGAAAATTATTCAGTTCATGAGGGTTCAAGATACGATTCTTCAGAATTCGAATCTGATGAACACTGTTTAGAACCTAATAATCCTGATGACATTGATTCAAGGCCTGAAGACCCAAATGCAACACCAGATGATTCAAGGCCTGAAGACCCGATTGCAACACCAGATGATTCAAGGCCTGAAGACCCGATTGCAACACCAGATGATTCAAGGCCTGAAGACCAGAATGCAACACCTGATGACTCTGATGATGACATAATGAATTATGACCCTTTTCTGAATGACCCTGATTTAGTTAATTATGACCCTGTATTAGCACGTAACAGCTGGAATCCAGAGGCAGGCCCACGTCCATCAACCCGTGAAGAAATGCTTGCTTACCGTGAGCGCATAAGAGAAGCAGAACGAGAGATTCAAACTTTGGAAATGCGGATGCAGAAGGCGAGAGTAATTGATAGAGATCTTTACGATGTGTTCGAATGGCCTGACCGAGACATGATAAACCTATACTATAACACCCCCTGCGATGCCCAGTTTTGTACCTTTGAAGGGCGATTCCGTGTTCAATGCATCAAGTGCTTGCGTATGTTCCACACAAGATGTCTCGGTTTGCCAGACCATGATTTCGAGACAGCCATATGCTTCTACTGTCCTCTGACGGATGCCGAAGTCGACGACAGCGAAGAAGAAAAGGCGAAAGAAGATTTTTAAGGTGTTTTCATTTCTGAGTATGTAAATGAAATTTATATAATGTATAAAAAAGAATTTGTATATTGTTTACTTCCTCATTAAAAATGCTTATTGTTAATTAAATTTTTATATATTATTAATTAGTGATACAAAAACAAATTTTCTTATTATTATAGTCTGTATTAATTTGATTTTGTTAGTAATTGAATATTTATAAATATAAGGAAATTTTTTACTTTTATCTTTAAATTAGAACATTTGTTAAAATAATTTAGTCTTTTAACTTTATTAAATAGAGTGTTATACTTTAATAAATATTGTTTATTGATAAATTAGGTATGATATAATATTTTTTCTATTTTACCAATAATCTTTTGAGTAATTAATTCTATATTATTAAATTATTATTATTAGTAAATATATTGTGGTGCTATAATAAACAACATCACATCTTCAAGCTAGATTTTTTTAGTGAAATGAATTATTGAATAAATAAAAGTTCA
>NW_027111844.1:11099-12010 GCF_000696795.3 Halyomorpha halys
AGATTTTGAGGATAGAGTACCACACACTAGCTAGATCGGCATCTAAAGATTAAAATTGAAAAAAATGTTACATAGCCTCTTCATCTACTTATTACATGATATGTTTCTTGAAATTATGTTAATGATACAGTAATGATTATAAAATTATTTAAAAAAAATTAAATGTCGGTAAAAGTTCAGTAGGCATATATATAGGCATAGATAGGATGGATAGATAAAGGCATACGACTTTTGTTCTAATATTTACTTAACCACTTCTAGTTTGAAAAGTGACAATCCACATTTCGGAGGAAGCTGAACTTTTTTTGTAATCATAGTTGTTCTGATTGTTTATTTAAAATTCGTAACTTATAGCGTTATAAATCACTCTAAATTTTTGTTTAGTTTGAGAGATGTGTGGCTTAGTTGACCATCGTAGAGCACGAAAATAATTTGATAATTTTCTCTCTCTCTTTTACAATTATATATCACTCATTTAGAGTACTGTGTCTTTTGGTTAAACTTCCATTATTCAGAAAGTGGGCCTAACTTTATGGGAATACCCTTGAAACAGGAAAATCATACTGGCAATGACGTGAATAGGTCATACACGCCAGAACCAGGGTTATCTTTTGGCCCGCGATTCTCCACCTGTATGCCAGACTTGCGAAACCCAACTTACTATTAAACACATTTTGACATTAAAGCCATTTTTCCACTCAGGGAACCGATGTACTTTTATTTATATTGTAATGTTCTATTTATTGTTAATAAAGGTAATATAATAGAATAAAAATTAGAAAGTTTTTATATTATAAAGTCTTATTTATTTATAGAAACACTATTATATTTTAATTATACTTTTATTGTGCAAGTGTAACATTGTTCGTAAAGAAAATAAATGACATGGCTACTTTGCATTAATAGTGGCA
>NW_027111844.1:13103-14348 GCF_000696795.3 Halyomorpha halys
CTATTCCAGAACGATAAAAAAAATTAATTTTTCAATCGGAGCTTCTTATCTTTAAAACTACCAACACCACTAGGTTTAAAATGAGATAAATTTTCTAAAACATGAGCCCTAATAGAGCTATTTACGTTCAATAGTTGCCTAGATATAGATTTTTGAAATGCAACATTTCTTAAAAATATTTACTGTAAAATCAGTAGTCAGTGAATTACTTTTAAGAAATTTAAATCACAAAACAATTCGACATACAGATGTCTATTAGCACTCAAATTATAACTAGTTTAATATGCTATAAATTATTTTCTAATATTTATCTTCGAAGGAGTAGTAGTTTTGAAGCTATATTTTGAGAATGGATCCCGTTGGGTTCTTATACTGGAAATAAAAAATTATATTAGGTCCCACCCGAAAAAACAAATAAAAAACACATCGGCATGTTTGTTGCATTTTATTGCAAAAATAATACATATTTGAACAAAAATATTGCTCAACTCTCTTAACTGCTTTTGTGAGAATTGGCTCTTAAATTACCCTTCAAGTATATTCCAGGAGGGAGAAGCTTACCAACTACCTAGAAGGCTTTTTACCTGTTTGTAGGTTCAGGTACTGTAAAGGTATTAAGTTAAATGACTCAGAGTACCTTATCTTAGTTTCTGAAAATGTAAATCATTTTTTTTTAAATAATTGAATACTAAATTAATGAGTCCGCCCAGTAAAGGTAGGGGAAATAAATAATGGCGGCTATTCTAGAACGATAAAAAAAAATTAATTTTTCAATCGGAGCTTCATATCTTTAAAACTACTTACACCACTAGGTTAAAAATAAACTAAATGTTCTATAAAATGAGCCCTAATAGAGCTATTTACGTTCAATTGTTGCCAAGATATAGATTTATAAAAAACAACAGTTCTTAAAAAAATTTACTGTAAAATCAGTAGTTTGTGAATTTCTTTTAAGAAATCTATTACTTTTCATAAATTATTATCATAAATACTTTTCATACAAACTTATCATAAATTATTCAAGATTATATTTTATGTATGAATAGATAAATTTTCATTACAATAGGTATGAAATAATGTGATCTAGGCAATAAAGGTTATCATGATATAATAATGTATGAAAAGCTACAATAAAAATATTAGATAAGTAATTTAGTATTCAAGTAGTAACCTTTATTGCCTAGATCATATTATTGCATACTTATGGTAATGAACAATTATCTATTCATAAAATAAAAATGTTGT
>NW_027111844.1:15692-16718 GCF_000696795.3 Halyomorpha halys
CCTGCTAAATTGAATGTTCGTAATGAAAATAAATGACATGGCTACTTTGCATTAATAGTTGCACATCTGAAGAAAAACATTGAATTTATTTGAATTGGACGTATTCCCAAAATTCTGACGTAGACCTTGGTTACTTTCTCTTGTACGGTCGTCTACTAGCCTGTTTCCCCACCTCCACCCAAAAAAAAAAAATAAATAAATAAAACATCGCAATGTTTGTTGCATTTTATTGCGAAATATTTACATATTTAAACAAAAAAATGATCAACTGTCTTAACTGCTTTTGTGGGAATTGGCTCTTAAATTATCCTTCTAATGTATTCCAGGAGGGAGAAGCTTACCAACTACCTAGAAGGCTTTTTACCCGTTTGCAGGTTCAGGTACTGTAAAGGTATTAAGTTTAAAGGATCAGAGTACCTTTTCTTAGTTTCTGAAAATGTAAATATTTTTTTTAAATAATTGAATTCTAAATTACTGATTCAAAATCTGTCGGAGCATTTAGTAAAGATTTTGTGTAACCACCTAGTACAAGAGCTAGTGATAAAAAAAGGACAGTTATTTTACCCCAATGATTGATCACTTTAATGAAAACTATGTATAATTATTAGTCTAAATTGATGAGTCCGCCAAGTATAGGTTGGGAAAATAAGAAATGGAATCTGTTCCAGAACGATAAAAAAAATTAATTTTTCATTCGGAGCTCCATATCTTTAAAACTACTTACACCACTAGGTTTAAAATAAAGTAAATTTTCTAAAACATGAGCCCTAATAGAGCTATTTACGTTCAATAGCTGCCAAGATATAGATTTTTAAAAAGCAACATTTCTTAAAAAAATGTACTGTACTTTTTATATTTTATGTACTAATTGATAAATGTTCATTATAATAGGTATGAAATAATACGATCAAGGCAATAAAGGTTATCATGATATAATAATGAATGAAAAGCTATAATAAAAATATTAGATAGGTAATTTTGTATTCAATATTATATTTTATATATGAGTAGTTTAAGGTTCATTAC
>NW_027111844.1:19075-23700 GCF_000696795.3 Halyomorpha halys
CTGTTTATACAAAACCGAATAAAAATTAGAAAGTTTTCATATAGCTCTCATGGCTCAAAATATGTAATATGGGATGCGCGTACCATTGCAGGTTTATTTTTCCAGTATCAAAGCCTTATTTATTTATAGAAACACTATTATATTTTAATTATACTTTTACTGTGCAAATGTAATATTGTTCGTAATGAAAATAGATGATATGGCTACTTTTCATTAATAGTGGCACATCTGAAGAAGAAAAAACAATTGAATTTATTTGAATTGGACGTATTCCCGAAATTCTGACGTAGACATGGGTTACTTTCTCTGGTGGGGTCGTCTACCAGCCAGTCTCCCCACCCCTACCCATTCCATAAAGGTTCAAGACAAGTAAATAAATAGACATGAACAATAAACCATACAACACTAAATTAATTTGTGATATCTTTTTTTATTTAAAACTTTTTTATATAACAGTTAATTGCATATGTTTAGTCTATAAATTATTCCTAAGAGGTTTGAGATAAAATAATTTAGAAACAATTTATATATAAATAATAATTAGTGTATAGCAATAAATTTCCATCTTTATTATTTTTTTTTTGTTTTATTTTTTACTAAAGTTATTTTATTTTTTACTAAAGTTTTTTTCTTCTCTCTAAATAAAGTGATTCTTTCTATAGTTCTTAAACTTCATAGGAATAATTTATAGATAAACGCTTGTAATGAACCTTTATGGAAAAAGGTTGGTATAAAAACTTTAAATAAAAATAAAAATTACGTCATTTAATTTAGTTATATAAGCTTTATTCCTATTGGCGTGCTGTACATGAATTTGGTAGCACTTGCACTATTGGACACAGTGAAGACCTACCGTGAGGCCCCTCCCACTCCTACCCCCTCCCTTACACCCTTCAGCCGTAGTATACAACACAAGAGGCCCAGTCAGTTTGTGTCATATCGTCGTTTAGTATGATTCGTACTTATTCTCATACCAATATGCGATGTGCTAGTCCAAATTGTAGGTCTGATAGTGTTTACCAGGTGACGTGTTACGAGTGCGAGAGATGCTACCACACGGGTTGTGTCGGATTGGAAGACAAGGACTTCAAAATATTTTTGTGCAGTGAGTGCAACAAAGCTTTAAAAGAGGCTGAAGAAAATTCTCGTCTCCGTGATGTAATGAAAAACGATGAATGTTCCGGCGCAACCAACGACCCAATGGAGAGAGGTGCGTGTTCCTTGGATGGAGTTTCTAGCGCATCTACGAGCTCAGGTTTAGCAGAGAGAGGTATGTGCTCCTTAGGTCGATCATCTAGCTCATGTTCGGACTCCAGTTGTATGGAGGGAGACATATGTTCTCGGCACAAAGCTTACCAGAGGAGCACTGGGCTGTCGGAAGAAGGTTTCGATTCTCATGAGAAGAAATCATTCGCATCAAACGACAACGTAGATGATATAGTGTTTGATCGTGACTGTATTAGTGGCTCAGCACGAAATCCGATCCGCTGTTTTAATACAAAGTGTAAGTTCAAATTGCAATTCGTTTTGGTGTGTTTGAAATGCAAAGCATTTTACCATTCTGAACGAAAGCACATCTCTACAGGTTGCGCCCACAAAAGGTGTTGGTGTAATAAGTGCTCCCGTTCAGCTGTAGAAAAATCTGTTAGTTACTCTCAGTCAGAGATCTCTAAAATAGTTTCTAAAATTGATGAAATAAATATTGACACTGTTAAATTAGAAGAACTTCCAGGGAATAGAGAAGACCCAACATCTGATAAGCAAGATGATATGGAATCCGAATCTAATGAAGATTATTTCGAATCCGATGAAACTGGATCAAGAATTGATGACTCCGATGAAACGCATTCTCTACGTGATACGGAATCTGACAATTTTGATTCCCGAACCGAAGAAAATTATTCAGTTTCTGAGGGTTCAAAGTACGATTCCTCAGAATCCGAATCTGATGACATTTCTATAGAACCTAATAATCTTGATTACTTTGATTCAAGCCTTGAAGATTCAAATGCAACACAAGATGATTCAAGGCCTGAAGGCCTGAATGCAACACCTGATGATTCAAGGCCTGAAGATCCAATTGCAACACCAGATGATTCAAGGCCTGAAGACCAGAATGCAACTCCTGATGACTCTGATGATGACATAATGAATTATGACCCTTTTCTGAATGACCCTGATTTAGTGAATTATGACCCTGTATTAGCACGTAACAGCTGGAATCCAGAAGCAGGCCCACGTCCATCAACCCGTGAAGAAATGCTTGCTTACCGTGAGCGCATAAGAGAAGCGGAACGAGAGATTCAAATTTTGGAAATACGGATGCAGAAGGCGAGAGTAATTGATACAGGTCTTTACGATGTCAGTGAAACGGCTGACCGAGACATGATAAACCTATACTATAACACCCCCTGCGATGCCCAGTTTTGTACCTTTCAAGGGCGATTCCGTGTTCAATGTATCAAGTGCTTGCGTATATTCCACACAGCATGTCTCTCTTTACCGGACCATGATTATGAGACTGCTGTATGCTTCTACTGTCCTCTGACGGATGCCGAAGTCGACGACGACGAAGAAGAAAAGCCGAAAGAAGATTTTTAAGGTGTTTTCATTTCAGAATATGTAAATGAAATTTATATAATGTATAAAAAGAATTTATATATAGTTTACTTCCTCAATAAAATTTCTTAGTGTTAATTATAGTTTTATATTTTATTAATTAGTGTTATTAAAAAAATTTCTTATTATTATAGTCTATATTATTTTGATTTTGTTAGTAATTGAATATTTATAAATATCTGGAAATTTGTTTATTGTTATCTTTAAATTAGACCATTTGTTAAAATAATTTAGTGTTTTTACTTTATTAAATATTGTTATACTTTAATAAATATTGTTTATTGACAAATTACGTATGATAATATTATTTCTCTTTTACAATAATCTTTTGAGTAATTAATTCTTTATATAAAAAATTTACATTAAAAATAAACTTCATTATGATCAACACAATAACACTTTATAATATTATGATATAAAGAATATTATTTTTATTATTTTAAATATATTGTGGTGCTATAATAAACAACATCACATCTTTAAGCTAGATTTATTTAGTGAAATGAATTATTGAACAAATAAAAGTTCATTCATAAATGAAATTTATGTAATGAATAAAAAGAGTGAATGCTGTGAGCATATTAATTAATTTTAATTTTGGTAAGAGAGGATTTTATGACCCAATAAATCTTTTACCTTAGCTGGCAAGGTACTCTACTATTCGGATTAGATAGGTTAAAACTAGGTACCTAATAAAAATTTTTATTTGATTCCATAAATATGATTCCGGTATAAGAGCCCAACAGGATCCATTCTTAAGATATAGCTTGAAAACTACTACTCCTTCGAAGATAAATATTGTAAACTAATTTATAGTATATGTGTGTAACAAACATGTGTATGTTTTGTTATTTAGATTTTTTAAAAGAAATTCATTAACTACTGATTTTACAGGAAATATTTTTTTAGAAATGTTGTTTTTTAAAAATGTTTATCTTGGCAACTATTGAACGTAAATAGCTCTATTAGGCCGCCAGTTTTAGAAAACCATTTTATTTTAAATCTAGTGGTGTAGGTAGTTTTAAACATATGAAGCTCCGATCGAAAAGTTAATTTTTTTTTATCGTTCTGGAATATCCGCCATTATTTAATTCCCCTACATTTATTAGGCTTTCACATTAAAACATTTACACCTGCAAAACAGGTAAATGGCCTTCCAGGTAGTTGGTAATCTTCTCCCTCATGAAATATATTTGAAGAGTAATTTAAGAGCCAATTCTCACAAAAGCAGTTAAGACAGTTGATAATTTTTTGGTTCAACTATGTACTTTTTTTCGCAATAAAATGCAACAAACATGCCGATGTGTTTTTATTCGTTTTTTGTTTTTTTTTTATGGGGGTGGGGAGACAGTTGGTAGACGACCGTACCAGAGAAAGTAACCCATGTCTACGTCAGAATTTTGGGAATACGTACAATTCAATTGTTTTTAATTGAAATAAGCCTCAATAAATAAATAAGCCTTTGATATTGGAATAAAAAACATGGAATGGTACACGCACGTACGAGACTATACCCTCACATAATCAACTGCTAAGGAATATATATACATATATATATAATATAACAGTTATATCAACCATGTAAGGCACACCAGACCGATCTCGTATTAAATAAAAAAAAAAATCTATTATTATACCATGACAACCTTTAATCCCTAGATTATATTACTTCATACCTATTGTAATGAACATTTATCTATTCATACATAAAATATAATATTGAATACATAATTACCCACCTAATATTTTTATGCTTATATATTATAACATTCCTTCGTTACTATATCATAACCTTTAATGCCTAGATCATATTACATCATACTTATTGTGATGAAAATTTATCTATTCATAAAATAAAAATGTTGTATAGATATATAGAAAAAATGAAACAGATTTACAGATTTCCTTATTTTAATTAGTGTTTTATGCTTTACTATTTTTTTTTATTGTTTATGTCTATTTATTTGAAGAATGAACACTTGTATTGAACTTTTATGGACATAGGT
>NW_027111844.1:23837-26899 GCF_000696795.3 Halyomorpha halys
AAAAAAATTGTGCCTATATCAATAGTTTCAGCAACTTCTATTTCTCGCTTAGCATTACATAATATAAATTTGAGGTTACTGTAGTACGTATGTATTACTGTATACTTTAATTCTCTCCTTAATATCATTAAACCTCATACTTTTTATTACTTTATCTAAAAATTTAGATATATTTCATGCTTCTTACTATATGAAATATAGTCAAAGGCATAATGAAATCTTCAAAATTGATGGATGTACGCCATTTTAGAATCTTGTATTCTACAGTTTTAGAAAATTTACTTTATTTTAAACCTAGTGGTGTAGGTAGTTTAAATGATATAAAGGTCCGATTGAAAAAATAATTTTTTTTTATCGTTCTGGAATAGCTGCCATTATTTATTTCCCCTACCTATACTTGGCGGACTCATCAATTTAGAATTCCATTATTAAAAAAAAAAATTATTTACATTTTCATAAACAAAGAAAAGATACTCTGAGTAAACTTAAAGGGTGGGAGTGGGGAGACTGGCTGGTAGACGGCCCCACCAGACAAAGTAACCCATGTCTACGTCAGAATGTCGTAGACGTCTCTCAAATAAATACGTCCAACTCAAATAAATTCAATAGTTTTTTTTTCTTCAGATGTGCCACTATTAATGCTAAGTAGCTATGTCATTTATTTTCATTACGAACAATATAACATTAGCTCATTAAAAGTTTAATTAAAATATAATAGTGTTTCAATAAATAAATAAGACTTTGATACTAGAAAAATAAACCTGAAATGTTACGCGCATCACATATTACATCGTTTGAGTCATGAGTGCTATATAAATACTTTCTAATTTTTATTCTATTTTATTACCTTTATTAACAATAAATAGAACATTAATATATAAATAACAGTAAATCGGTTCCCTAAGTGGAAAAATGGGAACATGTGGTTAAATATTATTAAATTTTATGGTAAAGTTTTGAATGATTCACAAATTCAAAAAACTTATTTATGTCTGAATGATCTAATAAAAAAAAAAAGTAATGAAAATAAATGATGTGGCTACTTTGCATTAATTGTGGCACATCTGAAGAAGAAAAAACAATTGAATTTATTTGAATTGGACGTATTCCCATAAATTCTGAAAGTTTGTTGCATTTTATTGCGAAAAAAAGTACATATTTGAACCAAAAAATGCTCAACTGTCTTAATTGCTTTAGTGAGAATTGGCTCTTAAATCATCCTTCAAATATATTCCAGAAGGGAGAAGCTTACCAACTACCTAGAAGGCTTTTTACCTGTTTGTATGTTCAGGTACTGTAACGGTTTTAAATCTGCTGACTTAGAGTACCTTTTCTTAGTTTCTGAAAATGTAAATAATTTTTTTTTTAAATAATTGAATTCTAAATTGATGAGTCCGCCCAGTAAATGTAGGGGAATTAAATAATGGCGTCTATTCCAGAACGATAAAAAAAATTAATTTTTCAATCGGAGCTTCATATCTTTAAAACTACCTAAACAACTAGGTTTAAAATAAAGTAAATTTTCTAAAACATAAGCCCTAATAGAGGTATTTATGTTAAAATGTTGCCAAGATATAGATTTTTAAACGGCAACATTTCTTAAAAAAATTTACTGTAAAATTTACTGTTAATGAATTCCTTTTTAAGAAATCTAAATCACAAAACAATTCTACATACAGATGTCTATTAGCACTTAAATTAAAACTAGTTTAATATACTATAAATTAGTTTATAACATTTATCTTCGAAGGAGTTGTAGTTTTCAAGCTACATGTTGAGAATGGATCCCATTGGGCTCTTATACTGGAATCATATTTGTGGAATTAAATAAAAAATCTTATTAGGTCCTCGTTTTAACCCGTCTAATCCAAAAAGTAGAGCACCTTGCCTGCTTAGGTAAAAGGATTATTGGGTCATAAGATTCTCTCTTGCCAAAATTAAAATAAATTTCCTACTTCAATTAATTAATATGCTCACAGCATCCACTCAGGGAAGGTAAATCTGTTCTAGGGTTATTTCTACTTATTATGTTCTATTTAATGTTAATAAAAGTTATAATGTCGAATAAATTTTAGTTATTATAATATAAATAAGTTGTATTCGACTATATAGCTATATATATATATAACATAAAAAGTATAAATAACCCTGGAACAGAGGTTCCTTCAGTGAATGTATACGAAGGCCACTTTCTTAAAGTATTGGAAAAAAATTAATTAAAGTAGGAAATTTACTGTGCATTCCAGGATTTATATTTCATTGTTTTTTTTTTCTCCTTTTCTGCATAATGACCTCCAAAAAAGGATAGCAAAGGATTAAATAAATAATCTCTTTAAAATACAGCAATGTGTTTATGCTTATTATATAGTAAATTCAACTTGTTTTCTGAAATATATTTTTTCATAAATCAAATCTATTGCCCCAACTACTATAAATTAATTTATTTTTGCAAATATCATGAAAACTACAACTCCTACGAAGATAAACGTAATAAACTACTATATAGAACATTACACTAGCTTTACTTTGAATGACAATAGATATTTATACGTCTCATTTTTCCTGAGATATAGATTTCTCAAAATAAATTCACTAACCACTGATCTTACAGTACATTTTTATGAAATGTTACTTTTTAAATGCCTTATCTCCAGAACAATTGAACAATGATTGTTTAGATGATGTTTTCCAGTGTTGTTGGTACTTTTAAGGATATAGAGTGAAAAATTAATTTTTTTTAATGTTTTGAAACAACCGCTATTTTTAATTCACCCTAACTATACTTATTATAGAATCAACCATTGATAAATAAATATCTTATCAATGACATTTTTAGCCTTTAGTTTCATACTAGTTCTCATCAACATTGAAATAGAGTTTTTATGGTGAATTTTCGAAAAATTCTTTCTCTGATGTGCCAGCAATATTTTTTTTGACAAACAACAAAAAACAACGTTTCCTACGTTGAACAGTTGCCATCAGTTAAGCTATTGGATAATTGGCAGGAACATAATTATTATATAAAATATAAATATTCAATGCGAAATACAATTTCGGGTCAC
>NW_027111844.1:31057-33737 GCF_000696795.3 Halyomorpha halys
TATAATATCGTATATATAATTGTCTATCTAATATTTTTTTATTTTTCATTTATTACTATATCATTGGCTTTATTTTATCCATATTGAACTTTTACCGACATTTAAATTTTTTTTTTTTTTTAATAATTTTATATTCATTACTGTATCATTAACATAATTTCAAGAAACATATCATGTGTTAAGTGGATGAAGGGGCGATGTAACATTTTTTTCAATTTTATTCTTCAGTGTGGATGAAGGAGTTCCATGCCGATCTAGCTAGTGTGTGGTACTCTATCCTCAAAATCTGAATGGTATCTGAGATACCTAGATATAAAAGAGGCTATGTATACCTAAAAAGATAATAAACTCCTACAAAAAAAACTTTGTTGAATGTTTTCTAAAAATTAACTGTATGTAACATAACCCCTTCATATGATTTCAAAGCTATTTTAATGAACTTTTATTTGTTCAATAATTCATTTCACTAAAAAAATCTAGCTTGAAGATGTGATGTTGTTTATTATAGCTCCACAATATATTTAATAATAATAAAAATAATATTCTTTATATCATAATATTATAAAGTGTTATTGTGTTGATCATAATGAAGTTTATTTTTAATGTAAATTTTTTATATAAAGAATTAATTACTCAAAAGATTATTGTAAAAGAGAAATAATATTATCATACGTAATTTGTCAATAAACAATATTTATTAAAGTATAACAATATTTAATAAAGTAAAAACACTAAATTATTTTAACAAATGGTCTAATTTAAAGATAACAATAAACAAATTTCCAGATATTTATAAATATTCAATTACTAACAAAATCAAAATAATATAGACTATAATAATAAGAAATTTTTTTAATAACACTAATTAATAAAATATAAAACTATAATTAACACTAAGAAATTTTATTGAGGAAGGAAACAATACACATATACTTTTTATACATTATATAAATTTCATTTACATCTTCTGAAATGAAAACACCTTAAAAAATGTCTTTCGGCTTTTCTTCTTCGCAGTCGCCAACTTCAGCATCCGTCGGAGGACAGTAGAAGCATACAGCAGTCTCATAATCATGGTCCGGCAATGCGAGACATGCTGTGTGGAATATACGCAAGCACTTGATACATTGAACACGGAATCGCCCTTCAAAGGTACAAAACTGGGCATCGCAGGGGGTGTTATATTATAGGTTCATCATGTCTCGGTCAGCCGTTTCTAAGACATCGTAAAGATCTGTATCAATTACTCTCGCCTTCTGCATCCGCATTTCCAAAATTTGAATATCTCGTTCCGCTTCTCTTATGCGCTCACGGTAAGCAAGCATTTCTTCACGGGTTGTTGAACGTGGGCCAGCCTCTGGATTCCAGCTGTTACGTGCTAATTCAGGGTCATTCAGAAAAGTCATAATTCATTATATCAACAGCAGAATCATCAGGTCTTGAATCATCTGGTGTTGCATTCGGGCCATCAGGCCTTGAATCATCTGGTGTTGCATTCGGGCCATCAGGCCTTGAATCATCTGGTGTTGCATTTGGGTCTTCAGGCCTTGAATCATCTGGTGTTGCATTCGGGCCATCAGGCCATGAATCATCAGGTGTTGTATTCGGGCCTTCAAGCCTTGAATCATCAGGTGTTGCATTCGGGCCTTCAGGCTTGAATGCAATACCAGATGATTCAAGGCCTCCTATATCCACCAACGAACACGTGTTCCACGAGCTACTGGAGCCTTTAGATTCTTTTATCACGAATAAATAAAAAACAGCTGGAAATCAGTGATGCAGCTAAGTAACTGTTAACCTAAATTCCAAAAATTTGAAATCGTGTCTTTTAAATTTAAACAACCTTTGACTTGGAATCCCTAGTTTTATTATTTATAAAATTCTCAAGTCTTTTAAGCTTCCTTGAATTTTTAATTGTAAGCATTATTTAATTTTCCAAACCTGCGTTGGAAATTGTTTTTATGAGTACAACCTATTCCGAAAATTTCAGAAATTTTTATCTAACCAATAGGCTTTCATTTCCTCATTGATTCTTTAAAAGTTCAAAACAAACAGTTGAACTTGATGTATTTTTCGTTCTGAGTCCAATGACACCAGCCCCCAAGTTTCTATGTTAATCCGTTTTCGAGATATTGAATTGTTTCCTCTTTTTGGCCATTCGGCCCCAGTGTGCGGTGTTGTGATGGAGTAAAAACGAAAAGACGAATTTTTATTATAAAGACAACCCAAAGATTCATCTATATTATCGAAATACAATTCATAATGATTAATACGTACGTAATGAAGTTCTTCAAGCATATGTTTCCCTAGTTCTGCTTATGTTGTCTCGAGGAAAAAACATTTTATGGATTAAATATACTTGTCGCGGATGAGAAAAATCCTCACAATTGAATATTTTTAGTCGCGCGTGAGATAATGTCTCAGGAGAAGGGTATATTGTTAAGGAAAGAGGGCTGTACGCTTATCTAGGGCTGGTAGAGTGGTGGCGGGGGCGAGGTATGAAAGGAAGATTTGGAATTTTGTCGATGAAATTTATTTTATTTGAATAATAACATTGAACATTTAATAACAAATTTCACTTTTAAAAGGTTTCAGTTCTAAATCTATACTTTTATAACGACTAATTTTCAATTAGTAATATTTTGTTTAATAATTTGTATTATGAATTTATAATGGTCTA
>NW_027111844.1:39456-39955 GCF_000696795.3 Halyomorpha halys
CTTTACTTTGTATATAATATTATTTCATACCTATTGTATTAAACTTTTACCCACTGATATATAAAATATAATATTGAATACAAAATTACCTATCTAATATTTTTATATTATTACTTTTCATTCATTATATTTCATACATTTTATACCTATTGTAATTAACTTTTACCCACTGAGATATAAAATAAAATATTGTATACATAATTACCTATGTAGTATTTTTTTTTTTATTACAACTTTTTATTCATTATACATCATCAATTTTAAATATAATTTTAATTGATACATATTGGAATTAAAAGTTTATTAAAACGTAGATAAACCTATCTAATATTTTTATAATTTTTTACAATCACTTTTCAATTAATTATTTTATCATAAACTTTAAGTTATATTTAATTTTATTTCGTACCTATTGTTTTGAACTTTTACCCAGCGATATGTAAAATATAATTGTCTATCTAATATTTTTTTTAGTTTTATTTTTCATTTATTACTATAT
>NW_027111844.1:42810-43366 GCF_000696795.3 Halyomorpha halys
TATAAAGAATTAATTACTCAAAAGATTATTGGTAAAAAATAAGTAATATTATCATACGTAATTTGTCAATAAACCTGTATGAATACTATTTTTTTTGTAAATTTTTGAGTTATATTCAGGCATTCAAAACAAAAAAGAATATCCACCAGTGTAAAAGACTGGTATTGCCCAGTTATACGGTGTTCACTTGTACCAGTTGTGCCATTAGTGTTATGTTGTTATAATATGACTTATATAATATTAATCTGTATTTTGATTCTTTTTAAAACTTTTTCTGTCTCGAAATATCATTTTATATTTATTACTATTTTATAATTATATTTGTTTTTTGAGTTTTTAAAACTAGTTTGCTCTAGTATCAAAATAATTTTTTTAATACTTTTTTTTTCTTACGCTTAAATAATTTAAATCACAATTTTATATTTTAAAAAATACGTTCATATTTAGGTTTCAATCCAATATGCCTTTAAAAGATAAAAGGATAAAATAGTGATTGAGAAATGAAAAACTATATGAAACATACATATAAAATAAATATTAAAACATTAAAAATATA
>NW_027111844.1:43416-43788 GCF_000696795.3 Halyomorpha halys
AAAACTTTATTTTAGAAACCATTGGACGTACAGACGTCTGCCAGCACCCAAATTATAGCTAGTTAAATCTATTATAACATATCATATAAAATAACATTTTTACGAAATGTGGCTTTTTGAAAGACTATTGGACGTAAATAGCTCTACTAGGATTTACATTTTACTCTTCTTTAAATGGTGCTCTCTTAGATTTTATGTTGTTGTTGGTAGTTGTAAAGATATAGATCTTCGAATAAAAAATTAATTATTTTTAACGATTTGAACCAGCAACCACTTTTATTCCCCCTACATATACTTGGCAGACTCATCAATTTTGACAAGTAATTATACGTAGTTTTCATTAAAGTAATCCAAAATTGGGGTGAAATAACT
>NW_027111844.1:45321-45677 GCF_000696795.3 Halyomorpha halys
GATATTTAGGTTTCCTTCCATTTCGCTTATCTCTAATGTGTTCATTTTATTTTTTTTTTCTTCTCTGGTCACTTCTGTTTTTCTTCTAATTTTATCTCTTTTTTTCTACTTTGGTACTCTGGTCCCTCCGTAAAGTGACTAAAGATTGTTCAAAATTATTGATACCTTATAATCAACAACCACTTACTTCAAAACATCACGCGCCTGCCATCTATGGACCAATAACTCAACTAGAAAGGTCACTAGACAACGATTATCGGTGTCATTTTCTTAAATACAATTTCTTTGAACTCTTCATCAGCTATGGAAATGGAAGGATACGTAAATATCATCAAAGTAGGTGGTAGCTGATGAAG
>NW_027111844.1:46327-46998 GCF_000696795.3 Halyomorpha halys
TTTTCTTAAATACAATTTCTTTGAACTCTTCATCAGCTATGGAAATGGAAGGATACGTAAATATCATCAAAGTAGGTGGTAGCTGATGAAGAGTTCGTGTGATTGTATATAAAGCTCGTAATATATAAAGCTACTCTGGTCACTTCTTTTTTTCTTCTAATTTTATCTGGTTTTTTTTTCTACTATGGTTCTCTGATCCCTCCGTAAAGTGGTTAAAGATTGTTCAAAATTATTGGTATCATATAATAAACACACACTTACTTCAAAACATCACGCGCCCGCCATCTATGGACAAATAACGCAACTAGAAGGGTCACTTGACAAAGATTTTCGGAGTCATTTTCTTAAAAACAAGAAACATCTAATGTTTGTACTGAGTAAATAGTAAATCCCCCTTACTATACTAAAATGTATTTATATACGAGCTTTATATAAAATCACATTGTATCTAATATTATGTACAATTATAATTACAATATAATCAGTACCCACTTACTTGAAAATATCACACGCCCGCCATCTATGGACAAATAACTCAATTAGAAGGTTCACTAGACAAAGATTATCGGAGTCATTTTCTTAAAACCAATTTGTTCGAACTCTTCATCAGCTATGGAAATGGAAGGAAACCTAAATATCAGCAAAGTAGATACTAGGTGATGAAGAGTTCA
>NW_027111844.1:49923-51375 GCF_000696795.3 Halyomorpha halys
GATTTCAGATAAGTCCTTTTTCCAGTGGCTGTCCATGGTAGCGGATCTGTTTGTCTTGGATAAAAGCAACATCATTATAGTGATATGTATTGACCTCTTGACAATCCTGGGTATTATTATGGTGTTTCGTCATCTGCCCCTATACCTGGTCAGGGTACCATTCTACGAAGTCTTTAGGGCGTCCCCTGAGAAAATTAGATTGGCTAACCTTTAAGTGTCAAAACACAAAATGACAGGTTGTGATGAGGTATCAGAATCAAATTAACCAGGTGCAGGCCCTTCCTAGACATGTCAAACTTTTTCACCCATTCTCGACCCTGAGGAGGAGTCGCCTACGTCGGGAGCCTTCGGTCACCAATGGCCAATGAGAAAGGAGATTCAAAAATAAAGTAACGCCCTAAAAAGGAAGTGGGAGAAAAAGAGTTGGGTAACGAGACCAGGAAAAAGGGGGCATGTTAGGGATAGACGGGGACGAGAGAGGACCAGACTTGAGAGAGGAAGAAAGACAGGATTCAAAGAGAAGGATCAGATGACAACCAGTCCATCCCACCTACATCTTCCACCCCCGCCGATATTGGTAAATAATTTTAAATAATATTTTATGGCAAACAAACTATCTAAATCATTTTTCTAAGTCATTATAATATTCCCCGATATTGTGATATTCATGTAATTTTCTCCGAATTTTTAAGTATAAATATATATATGCATTGTTCCTTTCTGTACTTTATATATCTATGTATAATTTTTACCATTCTCTAATGTATCCTGGTAGAATATTTTATTAAGCAAAGATATTCAATAACTGATTAACTGGTAAACACAAACAAGCCTTTGGAGAGGAATCCAATCATAACAATAGTTTTTAGTACTCAATGTAAATTAATTTAATAACTTATTATTGGATAATTGCCTTCAGCGGTTATCCTGGCATCCCGATTAAATTCCAAAGTAGTTCATAGCAAAAGAATACTGTAGGGCAGCCGGTAGGTCTGCGACGAAGGGTAAAAGTGATTGGATGGGATTTGTTTTGCAACAACAATGCTATTGTATACATCTCATATGCATATATCTGCTATCGGCATACGTGGTGAGGATAGTGTTAAGGATGTCAGCGTTATACTTGATGAGGATAGTGTTAGGGATGTTAACGTTATACTTGATGACGATAGTGTTAGGGATGTCAGCGTTATACTTGAACACGATAGTGTTAGGGATGACAGCGTTATCCTTGATGAGGATAGTGTTAGGGATGTTAGGGTTATACTTAATGACGATAGTGTTAGGGATGTCAGCGTTATAATTGATGAAGATAGTGTTAGGGATGTCAGCGTTATACTTGATGAGGATAGTGTTAGGGATGTCAGCGTTATACTTGATGAAGATAGTGTAAGGTATGTCAGCGTTATACTTGATGACGATAGTGTTAAGGATGTCAGCGTTATACTTGAT
>NW_027111844.1:56655-60069 GCF_000696795.3 Halyomorpha halys
CACTGTGTAGAGGATGGGACCGAGGATACTACCTGTTTTACTTGGAATAAGGTAATTTAAAATTGATTCTATTAAAAATAAAAATTAAATCTGTACCACTACAACCAATGAAGGGTCAGTACTTTGTAAGGAAATACTTTTACTAGATGAACGGTTCTGCAAGGAGGAGATTTAGTCTGAATCACGCTCGACCGTGTTACCCAATTTATGAGGCTAGGTGGACCCCAGGAGGGCTCTAGAACCCACAGGACTCACAGCTACAATAATTATTTGCCGAGCCGGATCCGAACTCGGGGCCTTGGAGTAAGTAGCCTCGCACCTCAACACCCTGCTACCGCGCTCCTGAAATTGATTTTAATTATTTAAATAAATGAAATGAAAAAAACCAGCCTAGTTATTATAGTAAATTAATTAATAGATATTAACAGTTTTAAAATAACAAAAAATAATGTGTACTCATAGAAGTTATTAATATTTTAAGGTAATATAACATTTAATTATAAAGCACACGTACTTAAGTTCTTCTCTATTTCCGGGGATCTTATGTATACAATTTCCCTGGAAAAAACGCCACCTGGGTCCTGTTTCTTAATGAAAGCTAATAGTATTAGTTAATAGTACAAGTGTAGAAACTAGTGTGGGAATAATGCTAAAACTTATTTTTTTCATGATAGGTATGACTATTAGTGATATTACAAATTTAAAAATACTGAAGTACAAGTTACTATTGTACAAGTCTGTGTAATTGAATTAAGATAAATCTACAAGACTAATAGTATTTGTTTGTACTTTATTATGAAACAGGGCCCAGGTATTTTGCACCAATTGTTAAAAATAAAATAATCGGAGCTTGAGGCACAGGGAATCAGTTCTCCTATGGGTCTCCGAAATTTGAATTGAGGTGTAATACAATTTTTTGTATGCCCTTCGACGATTTTTAATCGCGTCCTTGCACTTGTCATTAAACCATGGGACAGATGGTCTTTTCGGCAATCCAGATTTCATCGGTATTGATGCTTTAGCCGCTTGTAATTAAAAAATAAATTGAAAAGACACGATTTCAAATTTTTTTCGTGCTCTACTATGGTCAATAAAGCCACACTTCTGTCAAACTAGATAAAAAAAAAAATTAGAGTGCTTTATAACGCTATAACTTACGGATTTTAAATAAACATTCAGAACAGCTATGATTAGGTGGTACTACATATCATCCACAGTGCATAAGATTTTGTGGCATGGTGCTGAAATAGTACAGAAGTCGATTCTCCCAGTCGGAAGAGGCACGAGAAAGTAGAAATAAGGATTATAAGACATTAACTTGAATTAGTGAATGAAAATAATTTCTTCCTTATTTCAATATAATAATTTAATTCATATTATACAGCAACGTTTCGGGAGATTTCCCCCATCTTCATGAACCATGAAACCATTCAGATTTTGAGGATAGAGTACCACACACTAGCTAGATCGGCATCATCCACACTGAAGAATAAAATTGAAAAAAATGTTACATAGCCCCTTCATCCACTTAACACATCATATGTTTCTTGAAATTATGTTAATAATACAGTAATGAATATAAAATTATTAAAAAAAAAAAAATTAAATGTCGGTAAAAGTTCAGTAGGCATAAAATAAAGCCAATATATTATCCATAATAGTAATAAATGAAAAATAAAACTAAAAAAAATATTAGATAGACAATTATATTTTACATATCACTGGGTAAAAGTTCAAAACAATAGGTATGAAATAATATTATATATAAACTAAAGTTTATGATAAAATAATTAATTGAAAAGTGATAGTAAAAAATTATAAAAATATTAGATAGGTTTATCTACGTTTTAATAAACTTTTAATTCCAATATGTATAAAATAATATTATATTTAAAATTCATGATGTATAATAAATAAAAAATAGATATAATAAAAAAAAAATGCTTCATAGGTAATTATGTATACAATATTTTATTTTATATATCAGTGGGTAAAAATTTAATACAATAGGTATGAAATAATATTATATACAAAGTAAAGTTTATGATATAATAATTACTGAATAGTTATAATAAAAAAAAATCATAAAAATATTAGATAGGTAATTTAATATTCATGATTATATTTGATGTATGAACAGATAAATGTTTATTACAATAGGTATTAAAAAATATGATCTAGGCAAAGAAGGTTATCATAATATAATATGAATGAAAAGATATAATAAACAATGTAAAAATATTAGATAGGCAATTTAATATTCAATATTTTGTTTATATATCAGTGGATAAAAATTTAATACAATAGCTATGAAATTATTATATATTTAAAATGAAATTTATGATATAATAATGAATGAAAGTGATAATAAAAAGATATAAAAATATTAAATCTATAATTTAGTAATCAAGACTATATTTTATGTATGAATAGATAAATATTTATTACAATAGGTATGAAATAATATGATCTAGGCAATAAAGGTTATCATGATATAATAATGAATGAAAGTTATAATAAAAAATTATATAAATATTAGATCGGTAATGTAGTATTCAAGATTATATTTTATGTATGAATAGATAAATGTTCATTACAATAGGTATGAAATAATATGATTGACGAAATAAAGTTTATGATATAGTAACGAAGAAAAGTTATAATATATAAATATAAAAATATTAGGTGGGTAATTATGTATTCAATATTATATTTTATATGTTAGTAGGTAAATGATATTGAAATGAACATTTTGAAATAATATGGTGTATAAAATAAATATTATGATACAGTAATATATAAAAATTAAATTAAAAAAAAATATGTAGACCATTATAAATTCATAATACAAATTATTATACAATATATTACTAATTGAAAATTAGTTGTTATAAAAGTATAGATTTAGGACTGAAACCTTTTAAAGTGAAATTTGTTATAAAATGTTCAATGTTATTATTCAAATAAAATTAATTGCATCCACAAAATCCCAAACCTTCCTTCTATACCTCGCCCCCGCCACCACTCTACCAGCGCTGGATAAGCGTCCAGTCCTCTTTCCTTAACAATATACCCTTCTCCTGAGACATTATCTCACGCGCGACAAAAAATATTCAATTGTCAGGATTTTTCACATCCGCGACAAGTATATTTAATCCATAAAATGTTTTTTCCTCTAGACAACATTAGCAGAACTAGGGAAACATAGGCTTGAAGAACTTAATTACGTACGTATTAATTATTATGAATTGTATTTCGATAATATAGATGACTCTTTGGGTGGTATTTATAATAAAAATTCGTCTTTTAATTTTTACTTCATCACAACACCGCACACTGGGGCCGAATGGCCAAAAAGAGGAAACAATTCAATATCTCGAAAACGGATTAACATAGAAACTTGGGGACTGGTGT
>NW_027111845.1:0-510 GCF_000696795.3 Halyomorpha halys
ACCTTCAACAGGTTAGGACTCTGTTATCACCTTATCATATAACATAATTTTTCTTAAAACATTAATTTACATTTTCAATATAATTTAATTAACATAATAAACAAATTTTTTTGCTTACAACACAAACATTTTTTAATATATTTAAATTCTATAATTACTTCATTCCTATTTTATGTGTATTTCACTCACATATACATTTATCCCCCCCTTTTCTTTAATTTATTTTTTAATACATCTACTTCTCTATTCACACTTTTATTATTGCATTTTTATTCCATTCATATACTTGTACTATTCTAGGATTTGAACATTTTTTTATTTTTCATCTTTTTTGTATACAATCATTACATATTTATTCTGCTTAAAATTTCTGAATAGTGGTGGTTCAGTCCTTTGGAATCTGATTTGAAGTTGACAGTATAATTCATATTTTCTGAGATATAAATTGATTCTAATATCTTTCTTCTAAAATTGTTATTCTCTTTATGAATGATTTTGACATTTTCAAAA
>NW_027111845.1:560-890 GCF_000696795.3 Halyomorpha halys
CCGTCTATATATATACAATAGGTCAGCTGTTCTCGATCAGCTGATATGGACCTGTCAGCTGACAGTCCGTAACTTATATATATATATATTCTCTCTTAACTTGACTTATTACCTAGTGACTCATTTATATTAAACAATTATTAATGTATTTATACTGTTTTAACGAGTTTTATGTTTGTTTTTTAACCATATTTATGTCTGAAATGTTTGAATATATATTTTAACTTAGTGACTAGCATATTTTTTTAATCCATCTATATTTTTTAACTCGCTTTTTTTTGTATTTATTTATTCACGATTTTGTCGTTTTTGTGTGTCTTTGGTGTTTGT
>NW_027111845.1:4010-5278 GCF_000696795.3 Halyomorpha halys
CTCAAAGGGCCCGCAGCACCCTGCCATAAAATTCTATAAAATGAGGAAAAAAATAAAACCGAAATGCCCGACAAGGGCGCGGGGAAGGTGTCGAATCCGCAGAGAGCTAACAAGGCAGACAGAAACCGTCGGCAGGAGCAGTACCACTATGTGCTAGCTCAATATAATTACAATAGAAGGAAAAAAGTGGTACAGAGCATTATGAACGCCGACGCTCCCAAGCAATGTCCATTAAAGATAGCCGACATAGAGAAACATTTCAAAAGCCTCTTTGAAAAAGAGAATCTCCGCAAACGTGCGGATTATGAGAAAGGTGCCCCGATTCCAAATTTGGTGTCCTTAGATAGTCGGATCGTGAAGAGGGCCATCAAGTCGACATCGTTGGACTCATCACCGGGGCCGGATGATGTGTTGGTCCGCACAATAAAATACTTCGAAGTAACCCACATCATCAAGTATATTGCGGAGATCATGCTGAAGGTGGGATATGTACCGGAGTCTCTACGCCAAGAGTGCACAATATTGGTCTACAAGGGTAAGGGAGAAAGTATTTCCTCCTGGAGAGCTAGTATTTGGAGAAAAGGTGGTGACAAAGTTAAATAATAACCTGGATAAGTTGGTGAGCTCATGGCTCCTCAAACCTGAACAAAAGATCAATGCAGAGTACTTGTTCCCGGGCCTTGTTTACCCTCTCCAGACTGCTCCCCTTACAAAGATACGTCCTGCGGTATTGGAGGGCATTGATACCAATATCCGCAGGAGTATCTAGGCCATCATTAGGCTCCCCACTAACACCTCGTCGGCGATGCTGTACGCACCTAGGAGATATCGTAGACTGTGTCTGATCCGCTGTCAATGGGAAGCTCCACTACAGCATTGGTCCATTGCCCAGCGACTGTCAAATGTTCCGGATGCCCTATTCCAGTCTATATTCAGTTATGAAGCCGAAATCGCGGAAAGTGCTGATAGACTTGGGGGTGGATAGGGGCAACCAAAGTGTGAGAGCTCTACGACGGTCGTTACATGAGAAGGCTTTCCAAGAGTTGCAGATGGCAGGGTATCGGTGTTCGTCATTTCAAAGAGACCCCGAAAGCAAATAGATATGTATGAGAGAAGCAGGTACTCTCGGGGTCAGAATGGGCGAACGCCCTGAAACTTAATATCAACTACGCACCCCTGCGTGGAGTCCCAGGAGCCAGTGGACAGCAAGGAGAAGTTGGGTTCCTCTGTTGCAAATGCGGCAGAGAGTCTGAAACACCAGCTCATGT
>NW_027111846.1:0-1543 GCF_000696795.3 Halyomorpha halys
GTGAAAAATATTATTTCACCAAAAATTAAAATTATTCGTAATAATTTTATTTTATTTTTTATGTTGGCTCTCCACAGATGACAATTTATGAATTAGATTCGATCTGGTCTAGTATTTTCTTTTTCAATGCATTCATAATTGACATTGCGGAGGAAAATACTTGATTTATTTCGTATAAGTCTTCGAATTAAAGTTGAACTTGTGAGCTGAGAAAATAACAAATGAATATTTTGATGAGAATATGTTTTAGGTACGCATTAATATGTTATTGTACATGTGAACCATACATAATGTTTCTTTTTAATCGAATATTTTGGAATTTATTCTACATGTTCAATTTTTTATGTATAATTCAACATTGCACACATATATGTTTATTATTAACTTTAATATGACCTACTACTCGAGTAGGCCGTTGCAGTCATATTTAGTAGCTTATCAACATTTGGCCATTAATGTGTGCACAGAACCTTAATGTTATACTATCTAAATTGTATATAAGTATAAACTTTCTATATTTTAAGCTATAGTTATTCTATATTTTAGCTATACGAGATAATTGTATGTTAATAATAATAATCAAAAATTACAGTTTTATTATATTATTATGATTAAATTATTTAAATTACATTTATAGTGTGTGATAAATAATAATGTTTTAATTTTATTTTTCTTTAAAAAAAGTTTCTGTTATATAATTTTAACATTTTACCTACAATACTTATAGCAATTATATAACAAGATACATATTCAGAAATTGATGGTGTGCTCTGCAACCATGATAGGTTTTTTTATTTTATCAAACTATCGTGGTAGTTGTGCACACCGCTTTCTGTACAATCTGGATCTCAAAATATACAACATGTTGTTTTCTAACATCTAATATCTGTCCTTTGTTGTATTATAGAAGTAAATAAATAGCTTTATTTTATTCTGGAAGGAATTGGAGGAGATGCCAAATTTTAAGTCGGACGGCGGTCTTGTACTCGCTGTTATTTAAGCATTTATTTGTTTGCTTAATAGCAGTGAGTATATGATTGCTTTCGAAGCCACAACGCTACTGATCAGCACCGAGTCTCAAGCCCAGAAAAAAAATGATATGGGTATTCTATATGTTGTTTTATGTTATAAAAACGTAACGTTTAACGTTACTATGTGGAATAAAATATTAAATTTAACTTACTCTTTTCGTGCAATCTCCTTGATCACTGAATCTTTGAGAGTAGGCGACAGGAGTAATTTTTGGGCAAGTGTACAGGTAATAAGGCACTGATAACTTATTGCAGCCCATTTGAATTATATATTATCAAAATAAATGAAATTTATTCAACATTTTATTCTAACAACAATTTTTTTTTTCAGTCAACAATCGGGAACAAAGGCGAATTATTATGTGGTTAAAAAAATAATTAACTTCAATAAGATAATTTCTAAGGATTTCAGTTTTCTTGAGTAAACTTTCTGTTTATTGTTTTTTATGTATTCTATAACTGATTTATCAATTAGTATGAAGTTCATATTGTTTTTCATAAATTAATTTGTT
>NW_027111846.1:1593-1906 GCF_000696795.3 Halyomorpha halys
TTAATTTGTTAACGATAACGAAGTAATGAGGAATTGAATGGTTGTTACCAGTTATATTTTATATCACTTAAATAAGTCTAATTTATCTAATATTTATTTCTAATAACAATTTTGTTTCTCCTTTTCAGTTTTGATGCTCTTAAATAACAATTACGATCCTATATTCAGGGGGAAACGAAATTCGATACTGATGTATCAGATATGTAATAGACTAGCCCCATCCTTTCCTAAATATTTATAATCTATAAAAAGAAGACAGGTAAGTTTTTATTTTTATAGTAAAATTAAAATGGTTTTAGTTACTAAGAAGAAT
>NW_027111847.1:0-5203 GCF_000696795.3 Halyomorpha halys
TTTTTTTTTTTTTTTTTTTTATATGTTGAGAAAATAGCAATCGCTTCTGGTACCTCTCGCATACCCTTGAGGTACACAGTTTGGGAACTGCTGCTCTTCAGCCTTGAGGAATATTTTCCTCTTCAAATTTAGAATTACAGGTTATAACATTGTTCTGGCAAATAAGCAACATATAAATTCAAGGTGAAAATGAATCTGCAATATATTATTACTCCAGAAATCTATGAACAAATGTGGTACAGTATATTAAAGGAAAAGAACTAAGTTGGGAAGATAATATGTAATTTTAAGGTCCATCACCTAGAAAATAATTTAGTTTCTTCTTAATATATGACAATTATTTCTATTATCATCAAGATTATTCAACCAAAATAATTGATAACCCTTTCTTATCTTATAAGACACTGCTATCTAACCTCAGAAAAAAATTATTGGTTTTAATGGATTAACATCAGGATAATTGAATACACAAAGCAAAAACGTTAAAGAACCAGAGAATGAATTTTTTTCACAATAAAGATTTTATTACCTTTATTAAACAGATTTTATAACAGAAAGTAAACTCGGTTTATAATGAGAAGATTTTATTTGTTCTAAACTTAAAACGCTTCGTTGTTTATCTAACTGCCACCTTCTATCACATCATTCGTAATAGTTAAACATTGTTGATGCATAAGGCTAAATTATGCATACTATAAAGTATAAAAATGTATAATGTTCTTACTATTTAATGATTTGGGATTTTTTTTAATGACTAGTTCAAATAAATAACTTAAAAAATGACTGTTGCATATTCATTATAATCCCGAGCACCTTTATGAATGTTCCCTAACCACTTTGCTGTGTGTATTGGTCTTTAAAAATGAGGTTTTTGTTCTTACTGCAATTATAAGTCTTATTATAAATCCCCGTGAATGTAATAACTCATCTAGCGGCATCGTGAATCTGGTTAACAATATTGAAACTCATCACACAAACGATTAATAAAAGATTAAAAAATAACAGTAAATTCGCAAATTATTTAATTAATCATATTTAATTTTTTTCTCTAACCTAACTACACTATGCAAAATATCCCATGTGTTCGAATGTACCGGCGGCGAATATCCTGTTGGCTAAGGATGAAGTCTCTACTATCCTTAGCAGCATGACAATAAAACGATCTTACAGAACTTCAATGTCCATATTTATTGATTAAATATTCATGTCTGAGTCATTATTTATATTAAGACAAATAATTTAGTTAAGTTTAGCACTCGTTTATAATAAGCTCCATTGTTATATACATATTATTTCCACCTTTTCTCTCCCATATCCTTAGCAATTCAGAATCTGCAGTTACTGAAGAGTTTCAGGTGATGGAAGTTTTAAAAAAATTATGTTGTTAAAAGAAATTTTTTCCTTTATTTTTTTTCTTCTAAAACCCGAGTGCGTGTGGATAAAGTCATGATGAAAACGGAATTTAAAAGAAAATTGAAATCTATTCAAAAACATAAGTTTACCTTAATGTCTAGAATTTATGAGAATGAAATATACTTTTCATGATCTAATGAAACACTTTTGTGTCTAGAGAAATTGTCTCGATTTTAGTTGGATTGAATCAGCGAGAGTTGTCCATCTCTTTTGCTTGGAGATGCTGTTACAAACTTCTTGAAAGAGATAAAGGCACTGAGCAGAGGTACTACTTCATCCACGTAGCAATTCGTAGCCTGAGAAATATGTGAAGCTCAGGCATACTGGTTCCTAAACGGTGGACCGTGGAAGGAATGGGCAACACATATTTTGTAATAACGTATTGTGGGAAAAATGTTTTATTGTTTACCTTTTCTGATGTTTTAATGTTATTTGAATGTGTTCAACAGATATGTTTATGCGCTATAAAAGTTCGACAAAATTTACATTTTAATAATCTAATTTTTAAATCTAACACTTTCCTGTTGTTCAAACCACCCCAGATTTTCTATTAACGATAGGGTACAGCAGCGCTAATCTTGTATAGGTTTGATGTTGATATGATCATTCCAATTAAGGTTACGGTCCAGATGAATTTCAAGGTACCATACTACTTCACTGGCACAATTCCATTGCAATTGTTGAGAATCAGTTTATTAGGTGGGTCTGCTGGACGTCTAAAGCTAAAAAGCTTGCAAGTACTTTTTTCATTGTTGAGACTGATCATTCATTTATCAGTGTATTGTTCCAGAACATTGAGGTAATTCTGCGGTATATTCTTAGTCATGATAATGTCACTGTATAAAGAAAAAACCGCTGTATCGTCAGCAATCATAGCTCTAGAGGTATCTGAGGACTGTATGTGGTATATGGTATATAGTATCTGTACATGGGAAGTTATAGAGATTGGCGGAAAGAATTGAATCTTATGAATGCATGGGTAGGTCTGATTACGGAATTCGTGTTATTTATTCCAACAGCAAATGTTCGACCATTGAGGAATGAGCACAGAATATCATAAGGTATTCAGGAGTGTATACTTTCTACCAGCATCATTCAGTGCCGATATGTAATTATAGTCTGTTCTATTAATTCATTATTTGTAGCATGAATAATTATACCCCCCTCCCTCATATGACCAATACCAGTATAAATACGTAATTAGCCAATTTACATCTCTGTAAAACGTTTCAGCATTTCTAATATTGAGATATATAATCAAAGATATTGGGAAATGTTGTTAGGACATGTACTTACTCCATATTTGAAATGTAGGGAGTTATTTATAGTCCTGGAGTGCTTACGAACCCAACATCGACGGCTTTGGCCTGAAACAAAGTTTAGAAAAATATTCTAATTAATTAGACGTCTGTGCGTCTAATTATTCCTAAAATATAGATTTACCAAAATAAATTCACCAACTACCGATTTTTCGTTAAAAAATGTTGCGTAAACAACTCTACTGCAGATCATACTTTAGAAAATTTACTCTAATTTAAATGATATCCTGATAGGTTTTTTTAGAGTTGTTGGTAGTTTTAAAGATGTAGAATTCCAAATGAAAAATATTTTTTTTTAACCTTTTTCAACAGCCATCATTTTTTATTTCCACTAACTATGGTTGGCAGATTTATCAACTTTGACTAGTAACTATACATACTTTTCATTAAAGTGGTAAAAAAAATCGGGTGAAATTACTGCCTTTTTTTCTCCTCTTGGGCTCTTGGACTACAAATGAGCTAAACGATCAATCTACGACAACCTTGCTTTGCATTTTGGTTTTCACATGGTTTGAAGAAATTGTGAAACCATTTTTTTCGAGATCACCACAGAGTGGTGAGTGGCTAATCAAGTGACAAAGTTTAGAGGGCAAACTATATTTTTTTTGCTCCTCCTCTAAGATCTCACTTCCACCCAATAGGAAAGGAAAATTTTATCACAAATATACATATTTACTTTTTACACGTTTCCCAACAACAGTTTTGCAGGCTTGGTAATTAATGTTTTTCGGATACTTCTACGATTCCCTCATTCATGCTCATGACTATGCTTAAGGACCTACAGTATTTTATTTCCTCGAGAATTTTTGCTCCGCAAATAATCAACAGATCCTCAGATTTACACGACTTTCATTTTATTGATGTCTATACTCACAACCTTTCTTTCTAATTCCACCACTTCCTCCGCTCCTTTACAGCTTGTTGAAGATTCTAGATAGAGTCTGCTTTGAGTACGAAGACATCTCCGTTGAGAAGAGTTTGTACAGGAACAGTCTTAAGGTTCCTCTTTTCCAACTACTCTTCGGTTTATCATCTGTCATTCTTTTAGGGCTACCTTTATAATTAACATTAATAATGCATTAGTAATCTGTATTTCTAGCCTGTAACTCTGAATCTGGCGGGAAAAATCTTATAAATAATTGCGGGGTCCTATGGTTGTATTTGGCCTTCTATGTAGAGTAGTTTTGGCTTTATCTCAATTTCCAAAATCATTAAAAGAGAAAACGTAATAGGATATGAAGGGGATTTAGTAAGGAAACGTCAGATTTTGGAGAGAATGTTGTATAAACATTCTATTACAAAAATGACAGCTAATTGATATTTCCTTGCTAACATATGTTAATATACAATGATAATTCACTTACCATTTCTAGTACCGTAAAGAAAAGCGTAATGTTTTTATTCACATATTCCTTGCACGTCATTATTCTTTACTGGAATTGTGAACCTGAGGAACTACTAGCCTTCTAACCTGACGCTACACTTAGATGGAAAAATAAAATCACATGATATATGGAAAAAAGTATTTTTCATAAAATATACAGGCTAAAAATATGAAAAACCGTATTATGTTAATTTGTAAATAGAGCAAATTCCAAAAATTGTTATTTAATGTTTTATGTTGTTCATATTCCTTAATGCATACGTAATTATGTTGGTTTGTGGCGTTAAAAAAACTAAAACAATAATTAGCTTTGTCAAGAAACAAGGAAGCATTTTGGAGAAAAATCCAGTTGTTTTCAAAATTGTGTCTCGTCACACTATTGCACGGGGCCAATTTTTGTATTTTTTCTATGATATATTTTAACATCAAACAAAAAGTTTTTTGTTCTTCGTCGTAAATCCCTAAAGGATACTGCAGGGCAGGAAGTATACCCCACTTATATGAAGGGATTTACCATTTCCTATTTCGAACAGATCTGCCAATTAGGACTACATCTGGACAAAATTGTTATTCCCGTACAAGACTGAAATTTCCCGTCGATTCCGACTATTACAACACTTACTAGACAAACGGATACAATTATCCGTAAAGACTTTAATATACAATATGTAGTCGATCTAGCCCGAAACAGATATCAGCCATTCTATTCTAAACTCTTAAATCACCGAAACCCATTAGTTTCTTACCTTGCTTTTTCTTCTATTTCTGACAATCCTCTGAGGTGCCTGAAAAGAAATTGGCCTCGAGATCTACTACTCTAGAAAAGTTTTGTTTTAGTGTTGGTTTGTTGGTGAACTTATTTTTTTTTTTTTCAAATAATTGAACATTTTTAAACCGAAACGTGGCCTTTCTTAAGCGCACTCTCATTTAAATTATTAAAAAATAATTATCAAATATTATGCCCGTAAACAAAAAAAAAAAAAAAAAAAAAAACAAAATAATGAAATATCTATCAGTTATTATATTAGAACTTCATTTTTATGTATCACGTTTTCACGTGCGTGTAGGTTCTATACTACTTTCAGGG
>NW_027111848.1:0-5454 GCF_000696795.3 Halyomorpha halys
TATGGGACATTGAGGTCCTGATGGATGATTTGATTTGTGACAAAGTAAGGAGCATTAAGGATTTTACGAAGGATTTTGGACTGTAAGGATTGGATTTGAGAGGAATTTGATCAAGATATTCAAGTTGTAAGTTTGATAAAAATATCAAAAAGCCTTAAATATATCCAATTTTTGGAGGAAATCGATATTTTTTGCCAAAACCGGACTCAGATTTGGATCCTGTAGTCCCAAAATCAATGTATTCCTAATTTTTATGAAATTAAAAAAACAAAAAGTTTCTTATCTTCACTCTTTACGGTTTTTTAAAGTTGCTTTTTAATTTTCTCCTGCTTCATTTTTACAAACATAAGGTGTTTAAAAAACAATTGAACGCTTCCTAGGTACCGTAGAAATTACTTTTATACATAGTAACACCAAAAACTTGTTCGTTTCTTAATTTTTATACGGTCTTTTCAGTACGTTATGATCTGCAAATAAATTGGAGAAAAAAAAAATATTTTTTTCTATACAATTTACTTTTTCAAGTGTGAGTTTGATCTTTGAAATAGGTCAGGGTATTAATAAGTAATTGCTAAAAATGTTAATTGTTTAAAAAAAAAAAATTTAATTTATCCACTTTCCAATAAGAATATTTTGACACTTTTATTTATGACCTCCATCGGGGCCATTTCTGACATACGGGAGGGAGCTATCTATAGGATACAATCATATATAAACCTATAATAAAAGCCGACCCCTCAGGTCGGATTTGAACCGGCGCCGCTGCAATCCAGTTAAAGTTGACGCGTTAGATCGCCTAGCCGGAAACAGCCCTGAACCTTTGGACACTAAACTCATGTTTGTATCTTGATTAGAACCAGTTATACAAAATAAAATAAGTGTTGCACTCTCCAACTTCCTGATTTTTTCTAGCGTGCGATGGCCATTTATATTGACAGATATACAATATTTTGAGGCCTAGATTTACCCCTGAAAAGCTTGATCAAAACTGATAAGATACATGTAGAATCATCCCTAGGGTGATGTAGACCTAGCATCTAAATGATAGACCCTAGTAAAGTGAGATTGTTTCTTGAACAACTATTATTGAAGGGAGTACAAAATATGTTCAGCATCCACCGCAACCGCCTGTTAGGCCCTTCACTCTGATGAAGGTACGCATTTTAAAGTGACTTGGAGTGCCCCAGAAAGATCTACAGGCTCCGATGTCGGTCCACAGTTAATTTAACAAATTAAATCAATTACATGTTACAACCTAACACAGGCGCGGGTCAAAAGATCCAGTGCCTGATCCCCACTTCATTTCCTCAAAAGTTCATATTGGGCCTTCTTAAAATATTTAAATACATTTTGGAAGAAGATAGTCCGGTGGCGGTCAATAAATGTATCAAAATAGTAACAAAAAACTATTTATTGTTAACCAAAGTATCGCCCCCTCTTTGCAGGGCTTCGTAAGGGCTGATAAGAACGCCAGTCTTATATTACAGCACTGACGAAGCCCTGCAACTTGAGGCGAAACTTTGCTTAACAATAAATTGTTTTTTTGAACCTATTTTGAATTATTGACCGCCACTCGGACTATCTTCCTCCAATTTAAATACATTTATGGGATCTTCAGATGCATAAGTAATTATTCTCTTTTGAAATTTACATATAATTCAATTCACTGAAGGAATAGGAAGAAGGCAATTTTTTTTGTTGTTAGTTATTCTTTTTATTGTTGTATTTGTACAACATTACAATTTGTAACGTAATTAACAAAATTAAAACACTTAAAC
Organism: Halyomorpha halys; assembly: GCF_000696795.3. Taxonomy (NCBI): domain Eukaryota; kingdom Metazoa; phylum Arthropoda; class Insecta; order Hemiptera; family Pentatomidae; genus Halyomorpha; species Halyomorpha halys. The sequence goes on from NW_027111848.1 coordinate 1,779, forward strand.
TATCACAATTCTTTAAGGGTCTTAGGGTCATCAATAACCATTATTTCTTCACAATTAATAATTGTACAAGAAGATGATGAGATCAGGATCACGTTTATTATTGTCTATGTCTAACCTGTAGAATAAATGAGAAGTTCCAGATTAAAAAGTATTCTATCCATTTCTATTTTTGTCAGACAAGTAATCTTTGATCCGGAAAAAAACTTGGACGAAATTTATTTTTTAGTGAACAACGTACTTCAAAGTTCTGAAACATAATGAAAAAAAAAGTAATATAATCTAAACAATTTTATAATTTGACTTCTTAGTAAAGAAAATTTACAATATCCGTGAAAATCAATTATATCAGGAAATGGACATTTTTTTCTCTGGAAATCCTCGAATATTGTTATATTTTGGGCATAGTGGATCAAAGTTCGCAGGATTAGAAAGTTTGAGGATTTATTATGCTTTCAAATTTGTTTCAGTTAAATAAATTGAATGATGGGTGCTCGTTTGTTCTGGTCCGTAGTATATTGAATGGACCTCCACTATAACATATCTATAATAAAATTCCAATGTCACATCTAAAAAGTGGCAGGCGAATTTCTACGTTAGACAACTTACAACTTGAATACCTGTATATCGTGTAACATAATTGAAAAATTATATTTAATTCTTCGGAACTTTTAGAGACAGATTACAGTTTTGAAAAACAATGACTTGTGATTCATGGTGCAGTCATGATATTCAACAAATTAATACATCACTATATTACTGATATGATTAATGTTTGATGGATTACTTCTTAACCTACCTTAAAGTTTTTATTATATTTTATTTTCTCTATATATCTGTAATGATTCCTAAGAGTCATTTACCAGACTCTAGTTGTGATTGAATGATTCAACTTTCGAAAGAACAATAATTCAATGGTAGCAACTTTGCTACATCACCTTTTTTACAGAAATGAACTCGATAGTGAGAGATGGCTATCGATATTGGCATATATCCAATAGTGTATTCGTACAGTTACTGAGAGAAAGGACACAAAGGCACTATCGATAATGGCAATCGGAAATCGCCTTATCGTGAAGGATCAATCGCTCAAACTATATTGAGTATTCCGCCTCCCTCGGCTAATGTTATCATCATTCTCTATATTTATTTTCGATGAATAACGAAGGAACAGATCTTAGTTCAAGTTTATTCTGACGACACCTTGCTTCCCATTTCACGCTATTGTTTATCCCTCGACGTATAAATAAAACTATAATACTATATCTAGGGCTGTTGGAGTTTATTTGTCTGAACATACACTCCTATAGTAAACAAATAATAAATAAAAAAGTAAATATTGTCCATTCAATGACTACTCAAAAAGGAATATAGAGTGGAATGAAAGCAATTTTTTACTTCAGGATTTCGTTTGGACTGGATTGCCAAAAAAAAAACACTTTTTTCTCAGGTTCTCCTGTTCCATTCTTGTTTGAATAAGGCTCCTAAAGTGATGGATATCTCGGAAACTTTGAGAGATAGCGAAAAAGTTAATAATATCTATCTTCTGGTAAATTGTATAACCTTTAAATTAGTATAGATTTACCTTGATGTTAGAATACAAAGCATCCATGATGAATAAGAAAAAAGGAACTACTATACCCTCTCTCTACATTCTCCCTACACTCAAGGGGCTGACTCGGAACTGAAGTCCTGAGATTTCCAGTTTGTTCACCCCCTAAGTAGTCCTAAAAATCCTAAAATCAAATATTGTGTTCCTTCTATTTCCGTCGACAATAGTTTGCTGAATGGAATATAAATCTTCTTTTACTTGTAAGTTTAAATCTATCAGCATGACAACCCACATAGCTACTCAATAATGTCTGATATCATTTTTTAACTGTTCTCTTTTGTTTTAAAATATTGTGTACCGAGAATGGCAACATCTCTCTATGTTTGGCAAATTTTCAATAAACATATTCGACTGTGTGATGTTTTTGTTCTCTTGCGTTCATTATTCGTGTCTGAACATAAATGTAATATCTGCAAACATATATAAATTTTTTAATTTATGAGTATATACATAGGATTTTCCTCTTTTCACAGCCAAACGGATGATCAGATAAAACATTTCCAGAGAAACAACTGTTGGTGTGTTCCATTGGTCCAGTTTGACCAACCGTTATTGCTTTTTATCTATTAATCAACACGTGAGGCTGACGTGGGCAAAAAATTAACTATGAAGACAACACCTAATTTTTAATTCTCTCATTCAAAATTATTAAAAAGTTATGAAAGACCCAGAAAAACGCATTTCGATATATTCAAAATTCAAGAATTTACGTAATTTTATAATTTCGTTATCTCATTGTTGTTATTAATTTTCATGCATTTCATAATTTGGAATCTTGAGACATGACATATCATACTTATGTTTGTTTCATTCTTCATTCTGTTAAAATTAACGATCTTGTTGGTGTTGTATTTTTCCTGAAAGAGTAATGTCTAAGGAAGCCCCCTCAAACATATTGAATGGCAGCTGAAAATGCTGCCATCTAATGGCAAACAAATGAAGTATTAAGCAAGTAACCAACGAGTAAGAGAACATGGGCCATCTGAGTGAGAACAAAGCAATTGATGAGTGAATACAGGCTTCGTTTTGCTGGTGGTTAACCATCATTCAGGATGAGTGAACAATTTCTTCAACACAGCCGAGCAGGGAATGAGAGGACCAAATATATTAAAAGAACAAATCTTCGAGCTCCAAAGAAGATTTCAATATGTTACAAGACAATCAAGTAAATTGTAATACTTTATATTACTCCATGTAAACAACAGTCGAAATTGAATACTAAGATAACTAAATAACATTGTAAAAACTTTGGCTATGACCATATATTATCAATTGTCAGAATTACAAGAATAGAAGTTTATACCCCTATTTAACTATGATTCATTTAATCATAAATCCATCAAATATCCATAAATCCATAAACCCAGAACCAGTTATATTATAAATAACAATGACTACAGATTTTTATGAACAAGATTGCGATATGAGTTATAACATATAAAATATATTCAAGATTATAAAATAATAATTTTTTTTTTATCAGAGCAACATAGCCGCACTACTACAAAATTAGAAGTTTAAATTTGCTTGATAAAGCTAAAGTACAGATATAAAATAAATTAAATTCAGTTTTATTACATATATGTGACTAAATATAGATTCTAGACAAAGTTCATTTATAAAAAAATCTGTCACTTCAAAACAATCCTTCCCACATTGAATCACCCTAACCTCTTCAAAATTAAAAAACATTAAGGTAGTTTCGAGTGCCAAAACAATGCAATAATAATACCCTTGCAGCTGCTTAGAAAAAAACATCTGCTAAGTAAACAGATCAGAACAGCTTCTTCATCATTTCTATTCATAATTACGTCTTTATTAAGATCAATCATTTGTCGTTTGAGAATAAAATCTGCAGAACGAGCTGTTTTAAAAATTTTGGCGTGTCAGAAAAAAATAGTTTGGCACATGCGAATTAAATAACATAAAAATCAGTGAAGACTAAAATGAGTTTATTCTAACATATTTACAAGAACTACATGTTACTCTTACTATTACAGTGTGTCTCTCTTCTTCTAACTTAGCTATCTAGTGCTAGGAAATATATATGTACACTTGAGAAGAGGG
>NW_027111849.1:0-1047 GCF_000696795.3 Halyomorpha halys
TTCTGACCTGCTGGAAGGAGAATAAGGGTAAGCCCAAGGGCAGCACAGATCGTCCTCAGCTCCATCCTGTTCCAGTGGTCGCTCAACAATAGGTCTTCCCTTATATCCAGCTTCCCCACCGCAGCTCTAGGATAGATCGGGAATCCCGTTTCATGGGAGGGGAGGCTAGAGGTAATTGGTTGGGAGGGATGAGCTAATATATTAGGGTACATAATACATTTTCAGGGTGTCTACTTTTCGGGAATTTGGGGAATATGATATAGTCAGGATTGATTTTTCATAATAAATTTTGTGAAAGTCATCATTGAAAATAAACTTCAATATCATGGGTAAATTGTCATTAGCTGATTGGTAGCTATTCTTGGTAGTTTAAAAAAAAATGAAAGAAAATAATCATAACAGGGTTTAGTGGAACGGAAACCGGTATGTAATATTCGCTACTTTCACTGACTCAATCCAAGGAAGGGCTTTATTTCCTAAGCGGCAGTTTTTATTTTTCATATTTTGATGTCATTAATTATTATTTTTAGTATTAATGTGGTGGCGATGCTACGAACTCCAAGGACCAGGGTTCGTCTTGCCAGAAAATTGTTTTCTGTTAAACTGTTGCCAAAAGTCAACCCTAGAGCCCTCCTGGGGTCCACCCAGCATAATAAATTTGGTACCCTAAATTGGGTAAAAATCTGGCCAAACGGTTGGTCCTGTAACAGCTCTTCCTTACAAAGTACTGTACCCTTAACCCTCCTCCATGGGTTGTAGCGGTACAGAGATTAGTTTTGAAAACGTTGTCTATATAAAAGTAAAGGTTTTACTCCTCTCAATAAGTTAGATGTTGAAGTACACAGTCTTTGGAAGTTCATTTAGAAACAGTTATGTAAATTATATATATTTAAAAATTGATATATAAGAAGAAAAAAACTAAGAATAGTTCAACAATAAGATACAATTGCCTTATTTTAGTAATAGTCTGAGCTACGATTCTGAAAAACTGACTATTAACTCTAAATATCTCTCAAAACAATTGAATATTTCTACTATTTATTTATT
>NW_027111849.1:2683-5446 GCF_000696795.3 Halyomorpha halys
TACTAACTCCAAGGACCCATCTTGGCAGAAAATTGTTTACTGTTAAACTGTAGCCAAAAGTCAATCCTGGAGCCCTCCTGGGGTCCACCCAGCATCATAAAACCATTCATGCCTGCCACTGTTGATTTTGGTATGAGACCATTCGTTGATATTAAGAATGGAGAAGTGGTAACACCTTCCAATTTATATTTCTTTCAATTCTATCGCTAATTTTTGGTATTTCCTCATTTTCCCTCCCACAGTGAACCTTATATTATTATCGTTGGGGATGCCAACATCAATAAGTTCAGATTTCTTTTTTTTTTTTAGACCTATAAGGAGGATGTCTGGCTTATGGCGTACTGTATGGTCTGTAATAATTGATTCATCCCAATATAGCCTGAGAGAACCTTTTTGGAGGAGTCTATTTGGGTGGTACTTGTAATAAGGGCTCTTATCTTCAATTAGGCTGTCCTTCACAACCAGAGCCTGATGCAAAATGTTGGTCACATTCTTGTGCCTCTGCAAATATTCAGTAGCCAGCACTCCACATCCACCAGTGATATGTTGGATTGATTCGAGCGTTACTGAGCATAATCGACACTTATCTGGCGTTGTTGCATCTTTTAACTCATGCTTCCTATATGATCTCGTGGCAATCACTTGATCTTGAATAGCAACCACAAGTCCTTCTGTCTCGGAGAATGGCCTTCCAGCTTTTAACCATTCAACTGATCTCTGTTTGTCAGTGGAGGCTTCGTTCAGTTGGCTATAGAATCTCCCATACATAGACTTGCTTTTCCATTCTGCCAGTCGTTCATTTTGTGATACGATTGTTGATTAAACATCTTTGCTCAGATTAAGTGCAATTAAGGTGGCGTAAGGTCTCTTCCTGTTTGTGGCAAGTTTCTTATTTAGAAAACCACGTCCTTCTTCTTTTCTAGGTAAATACAGACGAGCTTTATAGGATACTGGGTTGTGGGTCCGTTCTTGTGTGAGTGTTGTTCGTACAAGGTGTTCCTTCTCCTATAGGCTTATATTTGTCCATTGCACTATGCCGAAGCTATAACTAAGTGCATGTATTGCTAAATATTATATTATACTATGTATATAGCAACCGTATACAGTTGGGCTGCTTATTTGGTGTATTCATTATAAAGTGTATCTTTTTGGGAGCTTCCCCATGACATAGCTGTTGCTATAGATACCAGTTTTGGAATCAATAAAAATATTTGTTAGCTTCATAAAATATTTGGAGATGAGCCTATATATAATTATTCAATGCAGTACATAACTTAGATCTTACCTCTGTTTTAGGCATGTTATCTGTCTATTAATGAGAAAATGTATCTTTAAAGCATTATTATTTCGAGACAATATCTCCAATGAATAAAATAAGATTAAACTGACTAAACAATGAATGGAGTTAATGGTATTTTAGAATAACAATAGTCAAATATATCTTTATTTACATTGTTGCTTTTTTTAAATTATTATAATAAGAATATTATAGTTACAAATGAGAGACCTTGCCAGTCATTGAATCATGAGCGATCTTCACTTCTTTCTTGACTCATTAAAAACCAGAATGGAGTCATTTCTTCAACAATCTCAGTACAACTCGCCGTTTTTCCACCGAAACCTCTAAAATCAAAGTATATCAGGCGCATTAGTTGTTTACATTTAAATACTTTCATTTGTGTATGAATCTCAATGATTTGCTTTATTATTTATTTTTTTATATTTACAACTGTAATTAAAAAATATAGGACAAGAAAATGAGATATGTTTTGTAACAATGGCATGATAGTCTTGTGGAGAATCCAATTGAGTCTCAAGTTGAATTTTACTTTTAAAGTAACATTCATGAGAATGAGCTAAAACATTAAGTATTTGAAAGCTTAGAACAAACGAAGTGATGAAAAGCATTGTTAATCTCCGTAAATTAATAGATTTCTTAATTGCTGACTATGATATGCTCAACAGATTACATGCTGATTACATGTCATGTAGATTTATTTTAGTGCAGGCTAAAAATTAATGGTAAGTTATGAAGTTGATAATGAAATATAATTATCTATTTTATTAAAATTAGTAATGTATTTACTGAACAACTTACCTTTCCCGACCTCATCCCTCTGGCTATTCTCGACCATTTCTTGTATGTCCATAGCGCCATCTTCTTGGATATCTACCACTTCCACTTCCTTTATGTCTATATCGCCCTCCTCCTCGATGTCCATTTCCTTCATGTTTATCACTTCCTCTTCCTTTATGTCCGTATCGTCCACCTCCTCGATATCTACCATTTCCATTTTCTTCATGTTCATCACTTCCACTTTCTTTATGTCCATCACGTCCACATCCTTTATGTCCATCACGTCCTCTTCCTCGATATCTACCACATCCACTTTCTTTATGTCTATCATGCCCTCTTCCTTTATGTCGTCCTCCTAATTTACCATCTGTGCATCCATTATTTCTACACCCATCTCCTTCCGGTTTTCCTGTTCCTCTACCTTCCCCTCCAATGTCACTCCTTCCATCTTCTCCTGTACTACCACTCCCACCTGATACTCTACCTCCTGACTTGCCATCTGTGCATCCATTACTCCCACAGCTATCTCCTTCTGGTGTTCCTGTTTCTCTACCTTCCCCTCCAATGTCACTCCTTCCATCTTCTCCTGTACTCCCACTCCCACCTGATACTCTACCTCCCGACTTTCCATCTGCGCATCCATTACTTCCACAGCTATCTCCTTCTGGTGTTCCAGTTTCTGTACT
>NW_027111849.1:6976-7466 GCF_000696795.3 Halyomorpha halys
ATCTTATGGTTCCTGTTGCTGGTAGGTATCTTTACATCTTATTGTTCCTCAGATATAGTTTTTCCAAAGTAAATTCTCTTACTGCTGATTTTTCTTTATGAAATGTTGCTTTTTAAAAGTGTGATCTTAGGAAGTGTTGAGCGTTAACAGCTCTGTTAGGATTCATATTTTAGCAAATTTACTCTACTTTAAATAAAGTTTTATTAGGTTTTCTAGTGTTGTAGGTAGTTTTAAAGATACGTAGCTCTAGATGAAAAATTAATATTTTTTAACGTTTTAAAATTTAAAACAGCCTCCATTTATTATTATTGATTGTTATATAATTTCATATTTAGAATTTTATCAAGCCTTGAAATATTTTTGTAATGATCGTCTTAAAAACTGGAATTAAAATAGTCCTAAAATGGTTTCTTCCTTAGTTACCAGGCCTTGATTACCTGACATTTCGTCGGTGCGCTACCGAAGTGGCTTACCTAAAATTTCTAAGAGA
>NW_027111849.1:10277-10692 GCF_000696795.3 Halyomorpha halys
ATCTTAAACTCACCGTTAATTGTCCATCACTGAGTTCATTCAAGTTAGTTGTGTTTATCTTTTTATTAAATTCAGTTGTTCCTTCTGCAAAAAATGTATACAATTTTCTATTAAAATTTATTGTCTATTATTATTATTATTATTGTTTTTTAATAAATACTCTCTAGTCACATTTACACTCTAATATACAATATAATACAATACACAATATAATACACAATCGACCTGAGGATCGATAGATCGATAGAGGAGCCCACTCTATCCCCCACGTGTGAGGGGTAGAGCAGAGCTCAAAAGATCCCAGCGCATCCCTCTCGTCGCATCATTGTCTATTACTGAATCAGCTATTTGAATCACATTTTACTTTCTTAATATCATAAAAAGCTAAGGTGAATTAGTGATTGGAGAAGTTTGT
>NW_027111849.1:15248-16001 GCF_000696795.3 Halyomorpha halys
GTCGGAGTGGAACCAATATGTATGTCAGAGATAAAAGAATATCATGCTACAAAATCATTTTTACTTTCACTTGCCTCTATATGGAATATGTGGAAAGAAGAAGCGTTACGATTGTGCAAAATTTCGTATTCGAGTTTATCGTTGGAAATAAACGTGGTACTCTAAATAACCAGGTCTATGTGTCTGTATGTGTCAACAAAATGGTCTATGTGTCTGTGTAAATAGTCTAGCTAAAAAACTAAAAGTCGTACGAAACTGAAATTACATAATTAAGGCAGGTATATGGTCTGGGATGTGACAGAAACTTTTTCAATAAAATGTTATGTTATAGAAACGATTATTCACTTGTTTTCGATTTTTATTCGAAAACGACTCCAAAGATTTATATTAAACTCGGTGTGTCAACGAGTGTCAATATTCTCAATGAATTGATGACGTGGCCTAAATTTTGAAAAAATAAATAAAATAAATAGCGGAATATGGATTTTCTAAAAATAAAAGGATTTTGAAAAAATTGTTCTTTAATTTTATTTAAAAAATAAACAGTTCTCATTGTTAACAATAATAAACAATTGATCAATACAAAATTTAAAGAATTTTATGAATTACTAATAGAGAAAAAGGGAAAAATAGATACATTTGACCGATTGCATTACGGTTTTTTTTTATATTTTGTTAAACTGTTGTATCCTTCGCAAGAACTAAATTTATATTAGTTATTAAACCTCGAGAAACTCTTATAAACGAATTTTT
>NW_027111850.1:0-4119 GCF_000696795.3 Halyomorpha halys
AAATCAATTTCAATTTGATAGTTTCTATTGTCTAGATAATCTAATCTTCTACCTGGATATAAATCAATTTCAATTTGATTGTTTCTATTGTCTACATTATCTAGTCCTTTACCAGGATATAAATCAATTTCAATTTGATTCCAGCTACCCTTGTAAGCTCTTTACTCTGAATAAACCCGGTGATTTAGTTTATAGCATTTAATTTTCACAGTTTACCCTTTACTACGAAAAAAAATATTTATACAAATATATATTATCATTTCGTGACGTGAAGCAGTAATGTGTCAAATTATTCAGATTTTCGGAGCCAGGTCACCTAATTAAATGATGTTTTCATATTTTTTTAAGGAACTCCTTAAAATAAGGTAACTTTTCAAACATGTTTTTTAATTTTTTTTTATTCATAAACAATTAACCATTAGTTTTATAATTCATAATTAATAATTATTTTTCAGTTTACTTGTGATTCATCACTAAATTTTCAGTAGTTTATTTATTTTTTGATCTTACTAAATCTTCACCTAAAGCAATGTTATAGGTTATATTTTTAAGTAGTATTATTTTAATCATCTTTGTATGTTTGAAATTTACACTAATTTATCTTTTTTTTGTTACTAATGAAGATTGGTTTCTATTTTTTGGTTTGTTTTTCTTATTTTGTACTTATATCTTATATATATTTTTTGTTATTTCATTTACTAGGCCAACGCCCTCTGTATGTCTCTGGACTATAAGAGATGTAAATAAAATAAATATTATCTAATCCTTCATGTAATTAATATTTTTGTTTCATTTTCTTTTACACATGTTTGAATCGTAGATGATAATTAAAACTTTGGTATAGGCAATGTATAAATTCTGTGCAGGGGAGGAGTAAAAACGGATGTAGGTGTTTTGTTTTTAAATAAGTCACAATTTTTGTTGAATAGAAAGTGATAGACTTGAAAAAATATTTTTGTTAGGTGATTCCAAAGTATAGTGAACTATACAATTTTTTTTTTTACATTAAGAATTTGAAGCAGATAAGTAACACAAATATTTGTTTTTCATAAACTCATGAATTATTAGAGATTTTTTTTTTTTATCGACCTACTGATCTACATTCACTACTACCCAATTAAAGAAAAACTTACTAGTTTAAAAAGCTTTAAGTTCATGTTAAGTAAATTGTTACATGATAAACTGAAGTATTACAGTTTTTAAGAAACTTAGACATAAATTATGGTGTTTCAACTCGGGTTTAACCTCCTAAAATAGTCTGTAAGGTTTTAAATGTCAAATTTTCGAAATAACTTCCTTTAAAGTATCTGTTGTTTTGTTTATTTTAAATAATCAATCATCTATCGTGGTGAAAACGGAATGTGATCTACGAATGAATTTGGTAGTTAAACCAAAGAGATAAAAAATATAAATTTTTTTCCATGCTGAAAAAAAATTCTGAAAATAACAGTAGTAATATAGATGCATAATATAACAGCCTTTAGAACACTTTAGAAAAATTAATACTTAACGTATATAGTTGCAGAATGTAATGAAGAATTCCTAAAAATGTAAATAAACTCTATTTATAAACTGAATGTTTCCGTGGTTGATTTGGCAGTAGTCATTTTTTACGTTCACATATATGAAACCACACAGTTTTAACCAATAGTTCTAACACAAATTTAGGTGGTAAGAGAAAACTGTGCAAACAAAGATTTTCAATATGTGAGCAAACGTCATCAGGAACGTTTTAATCGTATTTAATATTGCTAGTTATTTGATCAAAAATATGTATAAAACAACGCTACAATTACTAATGCTTTAATTGATGTTTTATCGAAATCCGTGATGAGGGACCAATCCGCCAGTACACACGCTCTTGATATCACCTAATCTGTTTGGACGTGGTTATTGTATCGTAGAAATAGATGACAGTAAACATTCAATGTTGAAACAGTGATGAGGAATGAAGGGATGGATCGAGCAAACAGATGGAATCCACTAATCCAGGCACGTACTGTGCAAAAGTACTCATTGCGATAAACCATTCAGTTTAATATTTTCAAAAGCATTATACGACCTATTTCAACCCCCCCCCCCTCTGATTTCATTGAAATAGGCTTTTCTCACACGAGCTTTTATTTAAAATAAAAACGATTCCGATATCTTGAGATGGTCTCCAACAGTTAAACCCTATTCTTTCTTTTTCATCATTGATGTTTAAGTTCATGCATTCAACAATATTATTATTAATACTTTGATATTAATATTATTCAGTTTATAATTATTAATAATTTTATTCGGTTATAAAAACGATTTCAAAATAATATTTTAAATATTATAATCTTATAATATTTGTGAGTTGCTTCCCGTCCCCTTTACTCGCCACTATCCCTGATGAAGACCTGAAACTCAGGTCGAAACGTCGGCATAAAATAAATAAATATTGTTTTGTTTATTTATGTTGTTCTTTGCTGACCGCACCCCCCGATAAACTTCTTCAAATATTTTAAATAATATCCTTCCTTGTATACTTACTTTATTTATGTACTCATTGAAGAATTCATTGTCAGGATTGTTTTGAATTAGGTTCACCACTAAAAAAAACTGGTTCGCCGTTAAAAAAAAAAAATCATCTACTCAAATACATACAAATTATTGTATTGAGACTAAAATTGGATAAAATTTATTTATTTAAACAATAATAACCAGTCTCAAGAAAGTATAAGATTATATATAAAATATTACATGATTAGATTTATTACCATTGATTTAACACTGAAAATTAGATTTTGACTACCATATCATATTAATTAAATTAATACATAAACATTATGAAATATAGGTTAAAAACAATTATGTAAAACACGATAATACATATAATCATAATTGTTAGAGAAGTCGAATAATGCCAAGTATTTTCATGAAAAATTAAACCTCTATGAAAAAAAATTACCTCATTAATGAAAAAAAAAGATAATAATAAATACCTAATTCAGTTGTAATAAAGAGGGGTATATTTGCTCAATATATTCAGCATTTTTATTTATATTGAAGCAATTCGAGACGCACAAGGGCGAGTAAACTGCATTCCTTTTTTGTTTACTCAAATATGTTGGGGAATTTATTAAAAATCTCATTTTTTTTTTCATTTCTTGTTTTAGGTTGTATTATTATGTTGGAAATGCTTTTGTTTAATAAGTAATTATATCTTTGGCATCATGTCGCAACTTATATAATATAAAACATATATAATATATTTTGTCATTAGATCGTATCATATATCAGTTATTATCCCACCAATATAACAACAAAATACCTAATTAATGCTAATAAAGTCAAAATTTGATATTGAAGTTTAAGTGTAGGTAAAGTATCTTAGAAGATTATTTATTATATTTAGAAAAATATATCAAAATTAAAATTACATTCTGAACCACTACAACCCAGGGTCAGGGGTTCAGTACTTTCTAAGGAAGTAATGTTACTTGACCAACGGTTGTGCAAGGAGGTAATTTGGTCAGAATCACGATGTATCAAATAAACTGTCTATAAAAATACCATCGTCGTAAATGAAAAAAATATTAGAAGTAATAACGTAACTTGAATAATTTAACTTTGAATCTTGTTTATAATAACTAATGGCTAAAATGAGAAAATAAAATGAATAAAAATAAATTATTCTTTTCTTAAAGAAATCCCGGCATATGAAAATATAATGAAAAAAATTTAAAATATGTAAAAAAAATTCCCTTTACCGCATGCTAATAACTTCACCTGTGTGGCAGATTGTAATATCTATCAATAAATAAATCTATCAAAAAAAAATAACTTCAAACAATATAATATTCATACGTAATTTCAGTTTTATATATATAAATCAGCACACAATATATAAATATATTATAAAGATATGCAAAACGTATAAAAAGCTTTTTACTTAGAAATTCAGTTTTTAAAAATTTCCTTGTTAGATTTTCGTTCTAAATTAGCACTCAAAGAAAATGGAAATGCCAAAAACGTTACAGATGATATTAATTTCGCTTGGTTTTCAGTTATTATTTTCTCTTTCTACTTTTCGATTTACCATAACACCTTTAATTTGGCTTGGTTTTCAGTTATTATTTTCTCTTTCTA
>NW_027111851.1:0-1442 GCF_000696795.3 Halyomorpha halys
CATTATATAATATATTTCTTTAATTATATATATTTGGTGCAGGTGCATATGAGTGTCCACCAGTACCGTGACTTTGTGTCAACTATAAATAATGTATAACTATTTCATATAACTATATTATATATTCATATAATTGTTCAGACAAATTTTCATTTGTCAAATTTATATTCATATGTGAATATCATATCATAGGGGTAGTAGCCTACGAAGATAAGTGTCATAAACTACTTCATAGTAAGTTAAATTTCCTTTATTTTGAGTGCTGGCAGACATATGTGCGTCTTATGGGTCTAGAGATATATTTTTTAAAAATCAAACATTTCATACGAACAACTATAAATTAACATTTTGTGAATTTATTTTGTCAAATATTATAAAAACTACTACTCCTTCAAAGATAAACATTATTAATTATTTTATATTAAATTTAACTAGCTTTGATTTGAATGGAGATAGACATCTGTACGTCCTATGGTTTCTGAAATAAATTTTTTCCTAAATCAAACTTATTGTCCAAACAACTGTAAATCAATTTATTTGAGGAAATATCATGAAAACTACTATTCCTACGGAGGTACAAGTCATAAACTACTTTATATTACATTAAACTAGCTTTGATTTGAGTGCTTATAGACATCTGTACGTCACTTAGTTCCTGAGATATAGATTTCTCAAAATTAATTCACTAACTACTAATCTTTTAGTACATTTTTATGAAATGTTGCTTTTTAAAAGGCTATATCTCGAGAACTATTGGACGTAAATAGCTCTATTAGGGCTAATATTTCAGCAAATTTACTCTTCTATAAATAATACTCTTTTAGATTTTCTAGTGTTGTTGGTAGTTTTAAGATATAGAGCTCCGAATGAAAAATTAATGTTTTCTAAGGTTTTGAAACAGCCGCCACTTTTTATTTCCCTTACCTTTACTTGGCAGACTCATCAGTTTTGACTAGTAATTATACATAGTTTTCATTACAGAAATCAAAAATTGGGGTGAAATAACTTTCTTTTTTTTTTCTCTCTAGTACTATTGAGACTGTGGGCAGTGCCAGCGCTAAAAAAAAATAATTAATGCGCTAAAAATTGTTAATATATTGTAATCTAAAAAGAAAGATCTTTAAATTCTACAATTAAGCTGTTCCTTTAATAGTCATACCGCTGTCAGTTTTTAAAATAAATTAATAAATAAAATTTCATATATAATTATAAATAAGGAGAATCTAAAACCATTCTATTAACAATTCATTCAAGAGTTAATTATAATTTTATTTAAAAAACTGTCAGCAGTTTAATAATTGTTATTATGCCTATGACTAATAAAGAGAACAGCTTAATTGTGAAAATTGAAGATATTAGGATAACACCCGACACGTTGTTAATGATAAACGAAGAATTTTAAACAATTCTTAATTCTATTAATATGTTAAGTAAAGTATAAT
>NW_027111851.1:3047-4376 GCF_000696795.3 Halyomorpha halys
AAATAATAATATTATTATTATTATTTGGATTCTGGCCTATCTAAATACAGATTTTCCTTCCCTTTGGTAGTGAATGGTTTTACAGCAAATCCCATAAGTGACCAACTACAGTAACAGATTTGCTTACAGTACGTAAAGATTTGTTGTTTAGATAAAACTTATTCCTGTAACGTTATCTTAATAAATAAAAACAGTTATGAGATTTACTCCCCTGATAAACTCCTAGAAAATTTCTCACTGTAAAAAATTTGATTCACTTGTAGTATCTAGAATCTACCTAGGCTTAAAAAATTTCCTAGAGAATTGAAAGTATCCTGCGATAGCCGCAACCAAGAAGGTATTGCTGAACTTGTAGCAATATCCACCATTCTCGACATACTTGGTGTTCAAAGAGGTAAAGCAAGATGAATAGATTGTAGAATGGGAAACATCTTCCATGATATCATCTTCGTCCAAGATGCATGTCTTGTTGTGGATGAATCATGCTTTTACCTATTTATTAATGAACTTTATGAAACAGTTCATCCATAAACGTATTATCAGACGTTATTTTGATTAAAGTTGGCTCTATCCATATATTTGAAAAAAAATACCTTCTTGGTGGAATATTCCAATCCTTAAGAACAAAAAGACCTTCCTATATTATTAAAATCCTCACCATATATTTATCTATCTACCTAATTATCAATCTTTGTACGTACCTTCACATTGAAATACATCCCTTGTAAAAGCTAAATTATTTTCGAAATCCTAATCTATACTCATTTTCAAAATTTCCTCCTTAACAACCTTCTGTATACTGTATATGTTCTTACATATACAGAGCTCATCCTGCTGAAAAGTGTACAAATGTTTATTCTCAAAGGACCAAGTGACCCAGAATATATTTTTTTATTTATTGACATTTACTACTGTATGTACATAAAAATACATCCAGTGAATTTCATATTAGATTATAATGGTATAATACAGGTATGTAGAGAAACCATTGGTACTACCCAAATAATATTTCTATGGAGGCACCGCCAATAGACATCAAATTGGTAAGAGAGTGTCTTAACCACTGAGCCATATATTAAATTTAACTAGCTTTAATTTGAATGAAGCCAGACATCAGTACGTGCAACGGTTTCTGAAATAAAGTTTTTCATAAATCAAATTTATTTTAGCAAATATCATGAAAACTACTATTCCTACGAAGGTAAAGGTCATAAACCTCTTTATAGTACGTTAAACTAGCTTTAATTTGAGTGCTAATAGACATCTGTACGTCACATAGTTCCTGAGATATAGATTTCTCAAAATAAATTAACTAACTACTAATCTTTC
>NW_027111851.1:8856-9137 GCF_000696795.3 Halyomorpha halys
ATATATATAAGAACATGAAAATTATCTAAAGGTTAATAAATTTAAAAAAATAAATTGCATTATACATATTCGAAAACACCGTTTCTAAATTATTAACTTGAGCAAAAGATTAAAATGTAAACAAAATGTAATTGACTAAATTTTATAATATAACCCAAATAAAAATTTATTTAATATCCTTTTCTTTCTTAATTTGAATAAGCTATCGTTAGAAAAACGTAATAAAATACAAATAAAATGTTGTACTGGTATTGATTTATATTATTATATATATAAGAACA
>NW_027111852.1:0-957 GCF_000696795.3 Halyomorpha halys
AAAACTATTTATTGTTAACCAACGTTTCGCCCCACTATACAGGGATTCATCAGGGCTAAATGAAAAAATAAGATACAAACATTATAGAATTGACAGAACATTAATTAATGTATTTATATAAACCCATTTGTCTCTCTATATATACTGTATGCAATATCTTAGACATGTACTTCCACATTTAACTCATACATTTATCGATTGTAGTATTAGATAAGAGATTAGATGTTTCTGTCAGTTTACCTATCTATATATTATAAAAAATCTTAGTCTTCCTAAGGGTTAGGGGAAGAAGTAGGGAAATTTTCTACCTGACTTTCATTTCTCAGTTGTCATCTTTGTTTTAATCTGACAGGTACCTCTACTTATGTTTATGTGTTATTTTTATTAATTTTCTTAATATTTCCCTTTCCCATATTACTATATCTCACCTATGTCATATTTACTTCACACATCTGTTTTACCTTTTACACCTACCTTTTTAGCATATTTATAACTATTTCTAACGAGTATTTTTTTCTACAATTTATTAGTCTAGATCTGTATTTAGAGCATTATCACACCTGGTTGTAATAACTAGTTTCTGGTCTACCTATATGTATACTTTATACATATCGTTTATAAACATAACGATTGTTTTGAAATGTTTCTTATTTTATTGTTCTGTCAATTCTATAATGTGTGTATCTTGTTCGTTTTAAAGTAGGGCGAAACATTGGTTAACAATAAATAGTTTTTTTTTACAATTTTCATTCTTTCAAGAAGATTGCTAATTAGCCGTGTATAATAATAAATGGAAGATGGCCCGATTGCGGCCAAATAAAATTTCAATAGTGACATAAAATATTTAATTGAGCCAACGTTTCGTCCCACGTTGCAAGACTTTAAGACAGGAGTCAGAGCCAGAATGAATAATTATTTTTAATTCTTTAAAATTGATAATTATTTTTAATTCTTTAA
>NW_027111853.1:0-3615 GCF_000696795.3 Halyomorpha halys
ACAGAAACCTTGAATGCTAGGTACTCTTTGTCGCTTCCTGCATGAAGAATACACAAATATGATAGAAGGAGAAGTTTTGTCCATGATTCTCGACTAAGCAAAGAAAGAACGAGACAAAAAGGAGTCTGGAGGAAACTTCCAGCCAGGTTAAGGAGGTTTCAGAAGATCCAAGTGGCCTTAACTTGACACGATAACTAACATGGAATAATATCCTTAATTACCCAATAAAGTGTACAATTAATAGAATACATTCCTTTTAAAAACTTTGATCTTCATAAAAAAAAAAAAAATTGAAAATAGCATTAACGGCAGCAAAAAAGAATTGTTGTAATACAAAGGTTTCTTTGTTTACTTCCTCGAGTATAATTCTGTTCTTTACAATCAGTTTTATAAAATATTTCAATTGTGTAAAATCCACATATTGCTAAATAATGCCAAAACAAGTGAATGTGTGCTGACTCCGGCGTAAATGTCGTCCTAAGAAACTAAATGGAAGAATGGAGAGAAAAATCAAAATCGAAAAGCTTCAAAATCCACTGTAAGTGCACATGCTCTAGCCAATATGATCGAATCAACTTCTAGGGTGTGTGCAAGTTCAAGAACGGCAAAGAATGATAAAATTTAATTTCTTTGTTTCCATCAAAAACGAAGATTATATATAATTGTGAGAACAAGACGTAGCGCAAGCATTAACCATAGGTAAATCATGTAGGTTAGAATATGGGCAACCAACTTCTCAAAACTTTACGCAGCTGAGGGTTGTTATGAAATCCCTTGTTGGTGAGGATTTAAGGAAACTGAAAGCTATAATGACTACGCAATGTACAACGCGTATGAGTAGCATCATTCCTATATTGAGGATATAATATGGGTGTTCATGACATGTTAAGTGTAAAATGTTTTACCTTGTTAAATGGTGTAAGAATAGGATTTTGAGAAGCACTATTTAATGTTATGTTAAATGTTAAAAGCATAAGAACTAGCGGATTTTTTGAGGAACCTTTTTTATAACCTTTCCTCCTTAAACATGTTATTTTTTACTTTTACTTAGAAGGAAATATTCCTTCATTTAACATAAATATCCCATTTAACATGTTCAACTAAAGATCATGCTAATTATCATTCTAATTATGAATGAAAGCACTAAATAAATGCGGGAAGTAGTTAATGAAAAAAATGAGGATCATTAAACACCAACAAACCACAGAGATACGATTTATAGTTCAATTTATATTTAATATATGCTTCTTGAGTTTTTTATATACAATAATTGTTTGATATCATCCTTGTCGCCAGTTTGTTGTAATTACTATATTGATAAATATAAAGTAAAGTTTAATGGTTCTAAAGATACGACTGCTAAATTAATAATTTCCTTTACCCCTCGTACCATCAATTATGGAAGAAGAAAGCTTAATCCCACCAATAAATTATAACAATATGATTACGGATATCTTTAGCATTAAAAAAAATATAAATAAATCATACTTTTAAAAAACAATACGCGAGGAATATATCTAATCGCATCCCTTGTTAATCTCTGCACTGATTTATTTAAACTCAATCAGACGGCATATTAAATTTTCAAATGTTCATCAAATTCTCATATCTTTGTTCAATGACAATTTTAACTGCACTCCCCATTATCAATGGGACAATTTATTTATTCTAATATTTTTTTTTTCATTACCTTTTTATAATTAATTGGTTGTATTAATTTTTCGTTTGTGCGTGTAAAACCAAATCAAGATAAAATACAATAATCGACATAAAACAAGAACAATAAAACTAACAGTGAAAATAAAAACACTGAAAACAAATCGATATTGTCAATGTAAGTGCTAATTAAATCTTAGGTATGCACCAATAATGACAACAAATTGTCATGTTCTATTTTTACAGACCTAACAAAAATGAGTATTTAAATCTGATCAAAAAACATAATCCGTATAAAATATTCGAAATCGTTCAAAATTTCATTATTTATTATTTATAAAAATTGTATTATAGTAAATGATTCAATTATCCAAATAAAATAAATTATTTAATTAAAAGTATTTTTAATCAAAAAGGAAAATTGCTAAATGGTCGTAAGTAATTAAGGAAAGAAGATGGCCCAAGTAACGATCAGAAAAAGTTTCGAAAATAGTAGATAAAAACTATTTATTAGTCATTAAAGTTTCGTTCCACGTTGGATGGCTTAACCAAGTCTGAATAAAAACAAGACAATAACTTTAAAAAGTATTCTAAGAGTTTATAATTATGCATATAAAGCTAATGGGACACATTGGAACACTAAAATAATATAAATATAACTGAATAGAATAATTATTTTTATTAAAACAAAATATAATATAGAATGATATAATTAAAAATGTACCATTTCAGTAAAAGATACTGAAACAATAATCAATTTGAGGAGTTAAGAACATTATAAAGTTAAAAGAAGGAAATAGTGAGACAATAAATGACGTGTACCTATAGTGCAAAATGGCTCAGGTTTTTCGGAAAATGTTTGCTTTGCAATAGGACTCATACTCTTAATTATACAGTGATAATACAATTAGGAAAACGGGAATAAAAAGAGAGTAAAAATTCGTATAGAATAAATAAAAAAGCTAACAGAATATAACGATAGGAGAACACAAATTATATATAGTTTAGATGGTAGAATAATTAAACAAGATTATGAACAAAGATCATAAAAAATATAATAAACTTAAGTATGAGATAATAAAATTAACTAATCTATCATACAATTAAAATTAATAATTCTATGGACAGAGTGTAATAGGACGTAGAAGATAAAAATTAAGCATAATGTATAAATAAAAATTAAAACAGATAAAAACTATTATGGGTGACGACTCTTATTTGAATATGGAGTAAAACTGGTAGGGCTCCACACAAGGGAAAAAATAAAATAAAAGAATAAAAGAAGAAATATGATAAATAAGAAAGTGGATTACAATATGAGCCACATTATTTAAGTAAATAATGTTAAATAAGTTTTAGGACATGCCTCTAGCTTCGGTAAATACAATCAATCTAAACTTTATAGATTCAGTTCAAGATTCATAAGGATAGACACAGCAAACAGGCGTTTTTTATAGTTAGATACTGCAGCAGAGATATAAAATTTGTCAACGTTAAAGGAATGGTTTAACGCCAAGTTTTGTTGAAATTGATGTGATGCTGATGGATTCCGAGAATCGATAGATGATTTGTGTTGGGAAATACGGGGTTCGTCGTGTTTTTCAATTTCACTTATACTACAAGAATTACAAATTGGAGTAAAACTGGGATCCCAGTAATCTATATGCATAAAATCGGTGTTAATGGAGGTTTCAAGTTTCTATAAACGTAGGAAAGTTTATTATGGGATTTCAGCCCAAGATGTAAAATAGGAATAGTGGATTGTAGGGATTTCAGTATATCATTAGAGGGTTTGGGGATGTAAAGAGGAGAACTGTACAGAAAAAGATTTTGAGTAGGTTGTTAAAAATTAATGGAAAGTGGGCCTGAGGTTGTAGTTTTTATCAACGAGTCTATGAATTTATTTGTGACGTCAAGCATGAAGTAGTTCATAAGTAGGTTTTGTTTAATGCGCTGAAT
>NW_027111853.1:4268-12175 GCF_000696795.3 Halyomorpha halys
TTGGATATCGTAAAGATATTCAGGGCTTAGAATTTGAATGGGAGGATGAAGATATCTGCTAACATATAATGGAGCATCGATATTGGAGACTATAGGACGGGACGATTTTTCAGGTTTCTGGATTTTAGGTAGGCCGTTGAAGTGTGGAAGTAATGTATTATGGTAAATGAGGTTGTGGTAGGTGGCACGGTCAATTTGATTAGTCTCAAGGAGGTTCTTTTGAAATTGGTTAAATTTTGACATAAGGGAGTCGTTGAAGGGGAGGTGTTAATGACAGGGGTTTAAGGGCTGATGTATCAGCCCAAGAGTTTTTGTTATACAAAAGGTAGGAAGTAAATATTAAGTAAGGTATTAATAAGGTGTTATTAAGGTTAAAGGAAAAAAAAGAGTTGAAGCCATTTTTTTTTTTTTTTTGGTTGAAAGGACAGTGTTAAAAGAAGAGGTTTTAGGGCTTAAATAAAATAATGGTTTTTCATTATTTTTAGGGAAATTTCTATGTTTAAAGATAATTTATGGATATTATTGAATTTTGATACTGAGGTTTTTTTCATGAGATTTAATGGAAGAGAAAATTTTATAATTACTATTGTTTCGTTACAAAATTTTCCATACAAGAAACATAAATTAAAAAATAGGCAAAAGCTGAATTTATTTAATAAATATTTTGATTGAAAACTTTGCATTAGTTTTCGAAAACTAAAAGAGATCTCCATTAAAAAAAAAAATTAATTATTCTTTTTCATCTATGACTGCTCCTTATGTGGATTACATAGGGCATAGAAGATACATTTATGGAGTAGGGAGGAATTTTGATTCTGAAAAATTGAGGTAGGATAAATACATTGTATACTATAGCAACTTGAGTAGACAAGATCGGTCGAACAAATAGAGTATTTGAAGGAGATAGTATAGTCTTAGTAGAAGAATAATGAAGAAAAGTTATTCCTGGAGGAATTATGCTCTGGTGACATTGGAATAGAGTTATTTTACACAATTTTCGATTATTTTAATGAAAACTGTATATAGATGAGTCGATATTTCACAACTATACAAATGGGGGAATAAAAAATGGTGGCATTTCTATAAGTTGTATAATATTCATATTTGAGTTATTTTACCTGAATAAAAATAGGGCGCTATATTCTGTTAGAACATTGTTCATAATAAATCTAGGCCATGCAACGAGTATTTTAAATGTCCTTAAAATATGCAGTAGAAATGCATGACCCCAGAAGTGATTATTTGTTTTTAAAATTAAAACTAGCTTTTTTGTCTTTTTTATTGAGTTCTCAATATTTTACAAAAAAAAAAAAAAAAAAATCAATAGCACATTTCTTCAAATCAGATCTTCAAAGAGGAGATGGGAAGATGAATTATTTAGCTTTAGCAGCAACATTTAATTAAAAAAAGAAACCCCCACATTGTTTCATTTAGATTTAGGAAAGATAACAACAAAAACATGGTTTGAATAAAGGTTCTATTATCTATTCTATCATACCCATCTAAAAATGGGTCGTTTGTAGCTGGAAGAGTTGAGGCGTATGTCTTAGTATACTCGGAATTAGAGCAGCACTGGTTCCTGGGTCAACATGAGGAGTTGACTTTTATTTCTATGATGGCCCCACGAAATTAAAACTTGACTCTTCGCAATGGTAAGTATAGCTTGGCCCCCTATAGATACATATTTCGTAAAAAAAAAAAAAAAAAAAAGGAAAAAGAAAAAAAACGGTTCTAAAGATAATTTTTGGATACTTGTGCATCTACACGTGTAAAATATAATTAAACAGCAATATGTTTCAACCAGTTCCTCGCATCGCCACAGTTGACAATTGAACATTAAATGAGGTCTGTGAGACTGTTAATCTCAAATCAAATGTCAAAGAAAAGGTTGGGAAAATCCCAGCCCATGATGCTGATATTATATGAGCAATATAATACATTAAACATATTATCTGGAAATTCAAATTAATCAAAGAAGTTTTAATTTAAAACTTTATAATCATGGAGTTGAATGTCGAGATGAGGAAAACTCCCTGACTGCAGAAGATCAGTTAAAAAATGGAGTTTACAGGTTTGTATGAATGAACATTCACTTTGTTGTCATATGGTTATATCCTGGTTCCCTTTGTTGTGCAAACTAACTCAAAATTCAAATTTGGATTCAATGGAGGTCGTTGTTTACGGGATTAGTGATTTTGTTTTCTGCGGGTTGTATGTTTTGATAAATCCGGTTTTTGTTTATCGGTGAAATTGTTTCACATCACTTTTAAGGTTAATTCCACGTAGCCGTTGGAGGTATGTTATTTATGATTACCATGGTTATTTTAGATAGGATTTACTTGAAAATTGTAATCCGGTCATTTTTTCTTGCAACCAGCTAAGGTATGCAAAGGTTGAGGTGCTATACTTTTTCAACTGACTAGATATATTTGGTGTTGAATACACGTGATAGTCTATTGACTAAAAAAAATTTTGGTTTTTAAAATAATATTGTCGGAGATAGATTTGTACTTGAAAAGTGCTGGGCGTGTAATTTTGATAAGTTTCGGAATTTTAAGGGAATTATTCATTTATGTTCAAACTAGCAGTGGCTGATTGAACTAATTAATTCTTTATCTTTCAACAGTTTCATTCATAAATTAATGGTTAGTTTTCAAAATTTATGAATGGTTTTCGAGTTATTTTTAAGATTTCCAAGGGTTAAGGGAAGTTCAGCATGCGGTTATATCTCATAGTTACACTGATCAAATAATTTTGATTGTTTTGTTTTAACTTTTTAATTTTTATTAAAATTAAATTAAAATTTTTATTTCATGTGCAACTTTAACATTATAATTAGCGATTGACCGACGACTAGCCATCTGGGGTCGAGTAGTAGTTTTAGAGTTTTTGGAGATTTTCGGAATTTATTATTTATCTACAATATAGGCTTTACTAAATCACTATTCACAAACACTGACACTAAGGACGAATAGAGTACACACTCCAGGATCGCTTCTCCTCGGAAGACTCAATGTTGGGAGTATAGCCGGCAACCTGTTGTCCCTGCGCAAGGGGCTTCCATAACTGGGTGAATCACACATATGAAGTATACATGATTTAATTGAACTTAATAATAGGCCTATGTGAAGTGAGAAAAAGAGGAAGTAGACATTAAATATTAACTGATGGGTGTAATGTAGTGTACTCTGGTGTCGGTGTGTGAGATAGACCAAAGGAAGGAGTAGCGTTTGTGATGGGGGACGGAATGTATAAGATGGTAGAATCCTGACAACCAATGTCATGAACTATCATTGATAGAGATGTTAATTTGCTGTTATACAGGTAGACGCAGCAGCCTTCATCAAGATTTAGTTCTATAAAGATCTCCAAAGGACAGTAGATGATGCTAGGAACAAATGCAGAATTATAATGATAAGTGGAAATCTTAACGCTAGGACTGAAAACGATAAAGTGTGAATGCGCATGGAGTGATGGGTCCGTGGGGAGGAGAAAGTGTGCTCAATAGTAACGGCCAAAGACTTATAGAATTCCTCATAGAAAATAATGTACTCATACGCAGCTCATGGTTTAACCATTAAACGATCCACAAGATCACCTTTGCAGCGAGTAGAGGAGAAAGAACCATGAGAAAGAGGATCATTGATTATTTTATAATCGACCGGGACCTAAGAAGAAGGCTCTTTATTGATATAAAGGTCATAGGGGGAGGGGGGGGGGCAAAACTAAGTACAGGCCACAAACTACTTATAGTGGACACAAAAAAAATCAAACCATGAAAGATATTCAGCAAATCATATGATCGGATTGATGTTAGCAAGCTGAAAATGGAAAATAAACGAGAAGAATATCGGTCACTGCTCGAAAGTCGCCTACAAGAAGTAAACAAGGAGAATACGCTGGATAATCTCTGGAATGGAATTAATAATTGCATACTGAATACAGCAAGTAAAGTATTTGGGCAACAAAAAAAAAGGCCTTATACAAAAAAAACAAAATGGTGGAACGATAATGTCAAAAGAAGTGTCATGCTCAAGAAAGAGTCCTTGCTGGAGGTCCGGCGGCAGTTCTTCCAGAGAAAATTTAGGATGGAAGAACCTCTTCATCATAACTATAGAGACACCTACCCTGGAGAAATAAATAATGCAATCGGGGAAGATGAGATGGAGTTGGAAGTCGACAAAAGCGTGGGACCGGAAAAAGGCAATGGAACAAACTAATAACAAGAAGTATGCTGGAATATTTGGTGAGAGCAATTAAATCAGTGCACTAAGACCTTAAGGGCTTTTTAATGGACTTAATGGTCAGATATCGCTGCCTTTCCATTTTTATAAGATAGATATTAGGAAGATAGCCAATGCCCACTACTATTTGTCCTACTTATGGATGAGATATGGAAGATGTGTAAAAGCAGATGCCCAAGAGCACTAGTAGATTTTTGAAACCTAACTCCAGTACTGTCTCAAGCTATGATCTATGCAGATAATACCATACTGATAGCTGACTCTGTAGAAATCTTTGAATAAATGGTATGAGGAACTAAAGATATGTGGTTTACAAATAAACCCTAATAAAAGTAAAATCGTGTGTGTTGGAAGAGAAAACGCAGAGCCTAGAATGGGTAATGGTGAACCTCTAGAACTTACGAATATTCATACGTATCTAGGGACCATAAGAACACATGGGAAAATAGACCAGAAGATTCCTAATAGAGTGAAGAAGGCCAATGGTACCATTAGATTTCCAAAAATATTTTTAGCAAGGAAAAAGTAATTAGATATGCCAAAATCAGATATTTAAATCCTTGTTCCTCCCAATACTCCTTTATGAGAACATCAGCAGAAATGAGGTTCCTCCGAAGAGTAGTTGGTAAAACCAGGATAGACTGCGTCAGAAATGAAAGAATTCGGGAGGATCTTGGTGTGAAAAAAGTGCGCGACGCCATCCAAGAGCGGCACCTGGATTGTATGGACACGTCTGTAGAATGGACGATACCAGAAATGCCAGGTGGCATTTGGAAGCTAGGCCGGAAGGAAGACGGCCTCGTGGCCATCCAGGAAATGAGAAGACTAGCCAGGGACAGGACCAGTGGGCTAGATGGACTGAAAATGCAACTCCACGCTTGACGGTATACAGGACATAGTGGAAGAAGAAGTTAATATCTCTTAAATAATAATTTAATTAGATAATTGTGAGACTTCCTGGGGCATTTAATTGCCTGAGTTTTCAGATGACTACGTAAGTCCTAGCCAGAACTACAGTAGGTTGATTTATTTTGTCAAGTAATTTTATTGATGTATTGGATTTATAATAATACAGCCAGAGCCATCATGGACTTTGACATTGTTGTAGATTTTGAGTAAATTAAATATGTTTGAACGTTGAGCAAGTATTTAAAATTGCTTTTCATTTTGTATTTAAGAGGTTAATACAGGTGAGAGGCCGGCTATCAACAAAAGGACAGGGGCGATCACAAAATTCTCCGGAGATTACGAGAGAGCAGTAGGGCGAACAGGATGAACAGGACACCCATGTTGTTTGTACAGCCGTATACGATAGACTTTAAACCTTGCCGGATGATCTCAATGAGTTTAGTTTGAATAATATTTGCGGATGGATTATCGAAAAAAATTAATGCGATATATTTCACATGTAACCTGCAGATATTGATGTCCAATTATACATTTACATTAAGCTTTTTTTTTGTTCATCCTATTATAGCCATTGCCTGGTGGTGTTTTTGTTGGACACAGAGCTCAGATAGCTTTGGATTTTCAGACACTCCATATTATCTTTCTCAATAAAAACTTAGTTTTCCTTTATACTTGTGTTTTGCTCTCTCAAACTGATGAATCTACATGAACAGAACTAAAAACCCAACGATTATTGTTCCCTATTGTGAAATTGTTCATCCCTCTTAGTACAAGAGCCTAAGAGAAGAAAAAAGGCAGTTATTTCTCCTCAATTTTTGATTAATAGAAAACTAGGCATAATTACTATTTAAAATTGATGAGTCTGCCAAGTATAGGTGGGGGGAATAAAAAATGTTGGATGTTTCAAAACGTTAAAAGTAATTAATTCTTTATTAGGAGCTCTATAACTTTAGAACTACTTACAACAATAGAAAATCTAAGAGAGCAATATTTAAAGTAGAGTAAGTTTTCTAAAATGTAAGCCCTAATAGATCTACTGACGTTCAATAGTTCTGGATATATACCTTTTTAGAAAGCAAAATTTCATTAAAATGTTGTATGGAACATACTGAAATATCAAAAGTTAGTGAATTTATTTTGAAAAATTTATATCTCTAAAACGATTTGACGATTTGATAAATTGATGTCTATTAGCACTCAATTTAAAGCTAGTTTAATGAGATATAAAGTAGCTTATGATATTTATCTTTGGAGGAGTAATAGTTTTCATGAAAGTTGCTCAAATAAATTGATTTATAGTTGTTCGGACAAATTTTCATATGCCAAATTTATATTCATATGTGAATATCATAAAAACTACTACCCCTACGAAGATGAGTGTCATAAACTTCTTTAGAGTAAGTTTAAGTTTCTTTATTTTGTATATTGGCAGACATATGTGGGTCTAATGGGTCTAGAGATATATTTTTATCAAAAATCCAACATTTTATACGAACAACTAGAAATTAGATGTTCTATTAGATTTTCTAGTGTTGTTGGTAGTTTTTAAGATACAGAGCTCCGCATGAAAAATTAATGCTTTTTTAAGGTTTTGAAACAGCCACCATTTTTTATTTCCCCTACCTATACCCAGCAGACTCTTCGGTTCTGACTAGTAATTATACTCAGTTTTCATTAAAGTAATCAAAAACTAGGGTGAGATAACTGCCTTTTTTTCTTCCCAGTTCTTGTACTATCTAGAAGACCGCTCTGCTCTGAGCGGGCTGCTCTCCTTGAGCCACCACTGTGCTACGCCACTGCTCTGTGTATTCTAGACACGAGGCTTACATCGGGAGGATTCAAACAAATGTTCTTACAAAGCACCTGGCAGGCCTAGATTTGAATATGTGAGAAGTTCCAATTCAACTCAAAAAATCTTTTTTTTTATATCTTATAGAACCTTTGCCATTTTTTATTTCTCCTTCCGACGGTTGGGAGATTAACATATTTTGACTCTAAAATATATGTAGTTTTCATTGAAGTAATAAAAAATTAGGTCAAAATAACTTTATTTTTTCCCCTCTAGAGGTCTTAGCCTAATTAGAGCTCCATTATTGAAGGGTGATTTTAAAGAAAAAGAGTAATTGTGATAGTATCTTAGTGGACCCTATTAAATTAAATTAAAAGATTTTTGGATGAATGTATATAACTAATGCAGGAAGATAGTCCAGCTGAAAAAAAAAAAAAGAATAAGAAAATTAACTAATAAACTATTTCTTAGTGGTCAACATTTCACCAGACTTTGTAAGGCTACAACTGGGAAAAATAAAACAAAGATACAAACATTGTGAAAAATGATTAGACTATTAGAATTTACGTTGATAGTTCTACATTTTAAAAAAATTATATAAAAGGGGAACAAACTAACTTTTAAAAAATAAATATAAAAGTACAGTAAAAATTTATATAATTGAAAATCTACCGCTGTATAATTATTTAGTGAAACTATAATTAATAGTAGTAGGAACAACTATAGTGAAAGTGAAATGAATGAAAAAGAAAATAAATGAGGTGTAAGTATGCTGCAATATCTGGGGTTGGAAAAAAAATGTCTTCGACACTTTTCTCTCTCTGATCCTTAATAACACCTTATTAATACCCTACTTAATATTTACTTTCTACCTTTTGTATATCAAAAACTCTTGGGCTCACACGTTAGCCCTAAAACCTCTGTCATTAACACCTTCCCTTCAACCACTCCATTATGTCAAAATT